>NC_081552.1:197806780-198025565 GCF_963082655.1 Stomoxys calcitrans
GCTCCTATCTTGTATCGAAACAATCTCGTTTTCTTACAACAATATAGCTATAGCTGGTGACTTTAATAGCAATATATTGTCTGAATCTCATTTTTCCAGTTCGATGGAGCTGTTGGGCTTAGTACCAACTAACACTTCTGTGCCCACCCATTTTACGAGTCATTCATCCAGCATTCTGGATATATTTTTTGTTAACAATGTTGCAAATGTTTTGTTTTATGACCAACTTGCTGCACCTGGTTTTTCTAAACATGACCTACTGTTTCTAACATATAACTACGTCATGACCTATCAAGACAACAGAATTACCTACCGCGATTTTAAGAAAATAAACTACAATTTACTGAATCACCTTACTGATGAAGTACCGTGGGACTCAATTTATCACTTTGACTCTGTGGATGAACAAATATCATTTGTTCAAAATCATATCTGTTCAATATACAATCGATGTGTTCCAGAGAAAACAATAACAATTAAATATTCACAACCACCTTGGTTTAACCAGCGAATAAAAACTTTGATTGATGAAAGAAACTTTTCATATAGACGTTGGAAACGTTTTAGAACCTCACAACTACATGAACATTTTAAAAATGCTAGAAGAGCTGTTGGAAAGTGTATAACTGAGGCAAAGACATTGTATTTTCATAATAAATTTCAGAATGCTGTTAATAGTCGCTCTAAATGGAATGAGATACGAAAAATTGGCGTTGGAGAAAAACGCAATACTCAGCTGGAACCCAACTTGAACATAAATGAACTAAATGAGAATTTTGTTTCAATAAACACTGTCTATCCTACTGAAAATATATATGAAAATATGTGCATGGTAGCTGTTGAAAATCCTTTTTCCTTTCGCTGTGTAAATGAAACTGAGGTTCTACACAGCATTCTGTCCATTAAATCTAATGCGATCGGAACTGATGAAATAAATCCACGATTTATTAAAATAATTGTGCCAAAGATTCTGCCATATTTAACATATATATTTAACACTGTTCTAACTAAATCCACTTTTCCGCTTGAATGGAAACATGCAAAAATTGTACCTATTCGCAAATCAAAAAATGAGTACCGTCCCATCGCCATTTTACCATACCTGTCTAAAGCACTGGAACGCATAATGGCTAACCAAATTGAGCATTTTCTGAAATCTGAAAATTTGTTATCTAACTGGCAATCTGGATTTAGAAAGAAAAGAAGTTGTACCACTGTTCTGATTGATGTAATTGAAAACCTTCGTCAAAGTATGGATAACGGAATGATATCCTTTCTCCTTCTTTTGGATCACAGTAAGGCCTTTGACACTGTAAACCATAATATTCTTGTCCTAAAACTTATGAAATTATTTAATTTCTCCGAGACGTCTTGCAAGCTGATATCATCATATTTGACGCAAAGATCGCAGTCTGTTTTTTATAACAATAGTTGGTCTAACTCTCTGAATGTCCTTAAAGGAGTACCTCAAGGTTCTATCCTTGGCCCTCTTTTATTTTCCATGTATATAAATGATCTGCCTGATGTGCCTGCAACATCTAAAATCCAAATGTATGCTGACGATGTCCAACTTTACACATACTGCAAACTGAAAGATATCCAAACCTGTGTGTCTAACATAAATATTGATTTAGACTTAATACATTGTTGGGCTGTTAATAATGCATTATGTTTAAATCCATCCAAAACCAAACTGATTCTGATAAGTAAAAGAAATGTGACAATAACTGATGATCTCGTTGTGAAAATTGGTAACTCTGTAGTGAATCTTGTACAAGTAGCCACAAATTTAGGATTGACTTTTAATTCAACCCTAACGTGGACAAATCACATTAATGCAACAGTTGGCAAAGTACGTGGGATGCTGCGAAATTTATGGACTGTTCGCTTGTCAACTCCTTTTCACATCCGAATGTTACTTGCAAAAAGTTATTTAATTCCCACATTGTTATATGGATGCGAGATATTTGCGAATTGTGATGCAGACACCAGTAGAAAGCTTAATGTTGCTTACAATGATATTGCAAGATATGTGTTTAACAAAAGTCGACAAGCTCGTATATCACAATTTACATACCAAATATTTAACTTAACTTTTTCAAACTTACTGAATGTCAGATGTCTACTTCTTCTGCACAAGGTAATCTACACAAAAGAACCTGAATACCTACACAAACATCTGAAATTCGCCAGATCCAACCGTGGCCTAAAACTCATTCAACCACGATTTGCCACACAAACCTCTGAACGACAGTACATTGTACATAGTACGCGTCTCTGGAACAACCTACCTCCCAACATACAGAGCATAAGCAATGCAACTTCATTCAAAAATGAGCTATTTAAATTTTTTAAATGAACTACGAATTATTTTTCTTTAAATGTCCTTAATATTTACTACTATAATTTAAAATGTTAAGATTAGTTAATATCCTTTTAAAAAGAATAATCATTATTTTATATACTCTATTGCGAATCAGCACATTAACATATAAGATATAATCTTGTTGTGCTGGTGTTACACTCAATAAACAAACAAACAAACAAACAATACAAGACATGAACCAAGTTAGGGCGTGGCATGGAAAAAAATTAAGGATTTGCTAAGTAGCACGGAATACCTAACTTAGATTTTTTAGATTTTCTTTTTCGAGATTACTTTTGTTTGTATTTAGACCATAGTGGCATGGTGCGAATTAATATCTGCACCCTTTTTTCAACCTAACCTACTTGTTTTCCCCCATATTTTTTTTTTTAATTTGCAATTCAATTTTAAATCTCAATATCGTTTCTAAGGATGTAATATTATTTCCACGATTTTGTGTTGCATGCTGTTGATATCACAACGAATACATACCCAAGCAGTAATCGTGTGGCATTTGTGTCCAATGATGAGTTTGTTTGATTGGGGCCAAAAACTATTTTGCGAAAGTTCAGTAATTAATGTTTGCCTTTCAAGCACGTGTCCAAAGATTTCGTCATAGTAGCCCCTAGGGTTGGCTTTTTCTGTATGGGTCACCTAAAATAAACCAAACGAAACATATAGAGTAAATAGTCAAATAGTGATAGGAGATGTTTTTTTCGGCTTTTTATCGGCAGTTTATCTTAGAGCTTATCAAGTTTGTTCATGGTTTTCATTAAAGCAAATTCCAAAAATAATTAAAATGCTGTTGCAAGGGTCATTGATAAACATTGATACCAGATTGTAATTAATTTTGTTAAGCATGCTTCCGATAAATTGAGTTACAGGTCTTTTTGTCCATCATGTATTTTTTCCAAATATAACAAGAAAGAGCCATGAAACCAAGGGAATCACTGAAGCCATCTAAACAGGCTTGATGAAATCCAAAAAACAAGTAAAAGTGTTAGACCGGGCAGAATTCCCTAATTGTTTTCCATACCCCTCCCCTAAGTAGGTTCATGTCTGGTATAGTGCCTCCACCGGTATCTATTAGACGCGAAAGCCGGGCAATGACAAAGGAAATGCTCCAACGTCTCATAATACATGCCATCACTTACCGCACCGATTGTACATAAGTGAGCTTGTAGTCCTATATGTCCCGTTATGATACCAATAGCTATACTGACCTCCTTCTTACTTCCTTTCAGTAATAGCCTTGTCTTCTCACGATCTGGTACCCCCCATAGGATTTTCGCCGTCCTGCCGACTGTTTCGCTCTTCCACAATGTTTCATGCGCATTCCCATGCCCACTCCCTTAACTCGGACTGCGTCGACCCGAAAGGCTTTGGGTTAAACAAGTTTATTGACGGCAGTCCTCTGGCCTTCACCGCCAAATCGTTTGCCCTTTCATTTTCCCCCTAACTCCGTTATGGCCCGGTACCCAAATGATGCGGATTTTGCTATCCTTAGAGAAGGCGTTAATCTCCTACTTACACTGCAAGACTGTTCGTGACCTTACACTCCTGGTTGTTATTGGCCTTATGGCAATTTTACTGTTACACTCGACGTCCTTGCGTTAGCACCACACCACTTCACACATTCCGTGATCGCCCGGATCTCCGCCTGCAGGACCGTATTATGGTCAGGCAGTCTAAAACAGATATCAGTCACTGGGTTTTCAATGTAAACCCCCAGGCCCACTCTGTCCTCTAGTTTTGATCCATCCGTGTAACATGATATTCCAGATGGCAATACTAGGGTTCCGTCAATCCAAGACTGTGCCAATAGCAGCAGTGCCTCGCACTCGACTTCAAGGTTCTTCTCAGGTATCCGATCGGAAACCTCTTCCCTTACTTCCAGGCATCCGATCGGAAACCTCTTTCCTTCCTTCCAGGTTTTCTATCGTCGCCTCGATTATATCATGTTATATGTCCCGATTTGGACCATAGTTAGGTTAGATTATGTTTAAGTGGCAGTCTGCCATCAGACTCACTTAGACGTTTTCGTCCATTGTAAAACCACAGGAACAGAAAAAGGAAGATGCCAATAACTTGCGACTGTTCACATCCGCTAAAAAGACAGGTTCTCATAAAAATAAGAACCTAAAGTGGAACTCCTTCTGACTGTTAGTGCGGGACACACGTACACAAGGTGTTCTATAGTCTCTATTCTCTTCTTCTTCGATGTCCTCAGAGCTTCTGCAAATGTCGTTGCTGGCAACCTTCAGTCTGTCAGCATGTTTTCCGATTAGACAGTGTCCTGTCATGACGGACACAACGATTGATACTTCTGTTCAAGCGAATGACAGCAAAGCAGTAGTCAAGTCTCGATTAGGCCACATGGTTTTGGAATGCTCACAGCCACCTCTTTGTGAGCATCTACCATGCGTTGTCCTTCGGGCCTGGTCCAGAAAACTTAGCTTACATATCCCTAGAGGCATACCCACAGATTCCAGTATCCCGGGAATGTGAGGGGTAGTTACTATTCTCGCATACTCGTTCGCTTTACAATTCCCTGGGATATCTCTGTGGCCCGGCACCCAGAACAGGTGAATCTTGAACTGTTCAGCCATCTCGTTGAGAGATCTGCGACAGTCGAGGGCGGTTTTTGTGTTCTCCAGGGATTTAATTCCTGCCTGGCTTTCTGAGAAGATATTTATGTCAATCATCGTAATGACATTATATCTTAACCTTTTCAATCGAAACTTCTTATCGCCCAAAGGATTTTCGGCTCAGACACAATTTCCCTAATAACCTCCGACGAATTACTGCAGTGACAACCTCTTTTGGCGCCACGTTGTCCGTTGGAAAATTTCCCGGGAAATGTGTATCAACGAGTAGTTCTGGTGTTTCCTCACTAGACATTGTCCATATATTCTCTGACTTCGGAATATACCCCACCGTCATAGGTCTCGAGGACAGAATCTTCCTTAGCCTAAAGGCCTCAGATGTATCCTCCACGGAGCTGCAGAATTCTACCCAGGATTTGTTCAGAGCCTTTCTCAGCTCACCCTTATATTTCGTGTGGCGCTCTCGTGGCTTTGGCTTTAGCTTCAGGAGTTTTCTGCAGTCCTTCCTTAGACCAACCAGCTCTGGGTTCCACCATGGCGGTCGCTATTTACCCATTCTTGCCATTCTAGGCCTTCGTGATCCACTTGACCACTATGTCTATATCCTCTGCAGTTTCCACCTGCTTTTCTGGTCTAGAAGGGATAGACCTGCAGAATTTGTGCCGAAATTTATCCCAATCCGCCTTTCTTCAGTTTAACTGAGGAAACACTTCTGCAGTATTTTCTTCCAGGCTGAAACTAATATAGCAATGATCAGAGAAGCTGTAGTCATCCAACACTTCCTAGTCGCATATTCTTCCACTTATATCTTCCGATACAAAGGTAATATCTGGTACCTCATATCTGTTCCTGGTAATAAAGTTCGGTTTATTCCCTTTATTTCAAATCGCCAGAATGCAACTTATAATATATTCGATAAGCAGCTCATCCCTTTCGTTGACAACCGAACTTCCCCCTATCTGGTGATGTGCATTTGCATCACTTCCTGCAATGGGGCTCTTCTTCCCTACAGAAGCGGCTTCAACATAAGTTTTGAAGGCGGCATCTCTGAATCGTTTCCCATATATGGGGAAGCCAGCCAGTAATGAAACTTCTTTTTTTCAAGGCTGGCTACTACTTAATCTTCAGTGCTTAGAGACGGAAGAAAAACAAACATTTTGACTAGTCTGTTCTAGAATACAGGCTCTGTGTCTCCCATTCCCCGTACCCTAGTTTAAAATCCGGAATTCTTAGTATATGAACCATTCCTCCACACACCCATGGTTCCTGGATAAGAACCACATCAATTCCCCAGCCATCAGGAAGACCTTTAGTGCGGCCGAAGCGGTCTTACAATGGTGGAGATGTATCTGTAGAAACCGGACCATGGTCAGGATTAAGAACTTCCACCACTGTTGTGTTAGCCTCGTCGCCGAAGCGGCCTTACAATGGTGGAGATTTATCTGTAGAAACCGGACCATAGTCAGGATGAAGAACTTCCACCACTCTTAGCCTCGTCTTCTGATTCTACCAGACTTTATGTTCACAAGTTTCGTTAGATCTTGTCATCATGATCTTCGTACGCATCCAAGGGCAAGTGAGAAAGCTGTGGAACCACTCTTCCTCAGGAAATTTGAAACTGGACGCTTGCGGTGGGGACTATTCCACCTTAGATGCTTCAATAGCTGCTGCTTTCTAAGTATGGCAGTTGTCGAAGAAGAAACATCTTCCTTCTTGACTTAATCTAGTGCTGTATCTGGCCAGATCTCACCAATCTTTTTTAGCGCACAACGTTACATCCGTCTGTTGTAATCACTCTCGAGCCTACAAAAATTGAGATATTGAGCTGAAATTTGGCACAGATGCGTTTTTTTGATGCACGCTAGTTAAGTTCTTGAACGGGTTAAATCGGACCATAGTTGGATATAGCTGCTATATAGACCGATCTGCCGATAAAGGGTCTGAAGACCATAAAAGCTTTATTTATTACCCGATTATTGACTGAAATTTGCAACAGTGGGTTATTTTAAGCCTCCCGAAATCTGACCTAAATATGGATCAGATCGGACTATAGTTAGATATATTGTAGCTACCATATAGACCGATCTCCCGATAAAGGGTCTTAAGCCCATAGAAGCTTTATTTATTACCCGAATTCGCTGAAATTAAAAAATGTGATTTATTTTAAGCCTCCTGAAGTCCAACCTAAATATGGTTGAGATCGGATTATATTTGGATATAGCTGCCATTTAGACCGATCTCCCGATAAAGGGTCTTAAGCCCATAGAAGCTTTATTTATTACCCGATTTCGCTGAAATTTAAAACCGTTGGTTATTTTAAGCCTCCCGACATCTGACCTAAATATGGTTCAGATCGGAATATAGTTCGATATAGTTGCCATATAGACCGATCTCCCGATAAAGGGTCTGAAGACCATAGAAGCTTTATTTATCACCCGATTTCGCTGAAATTTAAAACCGTTGGTTATTTTAAGCCTTCCGACATCTGACCTGAATATGGTTTAGATCGAAATATAGTTAGATATAGTTGCCATATAGACCGATCTCCCGATAAAGGGTCTGAAGACCATAGAAGCTTTATTTATCACCCGATTTCGCTGAAATTTAAAACCGTTGGTTATTTTAAGCCTCCCGACATCTGACCTAAATATGGTTGAGATCGGACTATAGTTAGATATAGCTGCCATATAGACCGATCTCCCTATAAAGGGTCTGAAGACCATAAAAGCTTTACTTTTTATCCGATTTCGCTGAAATTTGGAACGTAGTTTTAAGCCTCCTACCATCGGACCCAAATATGGCAAAGATCGGACTATATTTAGATACAGCTGTCATATGGACCGATCTGCCGATAAGGGGACTGAAGCCCATAAAAGCTTTATTTATTACCCGATTTTGCTGAAATTTTAAACAGTGAGTTTTTCTGAGCCTCCCGATATCCGACCTTAATATGGTTCAGATCGGTTTATATTTGGATATATCTGCCAAAAAGACCAATTTGCACTACAAAATTGAAATTTCATTTTTACAGCCAGGTGTTCTACCGAATGTATGCTGGTGGAAGAAATGCCCAAGAATTTCTGTCTCGCGGTATGTCACACGACAATTGTGCATTATAAGTTCACACGCGGCATTGATGTTCTGTAGTAAAAAGGCCGTTTTTGGACGACCTTCACGGAATTCGATTTTGAGCGAACGTCGGCCACGATTGAAGTCATTAAACCAGTTTTTCACAGTGCTTTATGGGAAGGTGCTTCAATGCCATACAAAGATTTAAGTTCATCAAAGCACTCATTTTGATTGTCAAACTATTTTTTTCAAGTCTCGATAAACAACACAAATTGTGGTCGTAAAGTGTCAAACTCTCCAATGCAAATGGCAGATTTCAACTGGCAACACTTGGTTTTGCCTAGGCCGTAAACTTATATAGCAGCCCTCGTAACTGTGCTCATTTGTGCTATCGAAGCATAGCAACTTATTTTGCTACATCTAATGTCAGTAACAGCAGCTAACCCAACCCATTAAAACTCAATGTGCATACTTAAAAACTTAAAAAGTTTGTTTGCTTAATAGCCTTTGGAATCAATCATAAATCTAACAGCGAACAATCTTCACTTTGAATCAAAGACAGCATAATAGCAAAAATATGTTGCTACCATACCAGCGAACATGAAAGTTCTGCCAAAGGCTGGCAAGTTTGTCTAATTAGGCTCTAGTCATTTTCATTCAGTTGAAAACTTTCACAAGACGCAATTTGCCAATTAAATCCTTTCAGTAACAGTCAGCACAGAAGAAAATGCCCTTGGGCAAGTGTCTACATTCATCATAGCTTTTTTGCATGGCCTACTCATTTACTTGGAATGTAGAACATCTCAAACGCCGACAAGTTGTTTAAGAATTCGAGGGTGCGTGGGTGTGTGATGGTTGGTAGCATGTATGCACACACATCAGTGGGAGACTGTGAACATTGCCGGAAGCTTTGATATCAAAACAGACATCCTTCATCCGGTTGGCAAATATTTTTTTTTTTTTGTATACCTTGGTATGCGCATCGTATGTTGTAGTGATTGTTTATTAAGTCATTAAATATTTATACATTTGCCATTTGGCACACTTTGTGTCAGTTTGTTTACACCCTGCCAACATTTTCGATTGCCAACAAATCTTCCGCGAATCTTCCATATGAATAAGATGCTGAAGAGTAAGTCAGAAGAGCCTTGGAAGAAGTATCATGTCGACGAGTATTAAATGAGTAGAGACCGGATATTATGCAAAAGTATATTTTGAGCGGATGAACGTATTGAAATCCCACCACATGTCATATATACGTCCAGCGTTTATATTTTGGGCAAAAAAAGTTGGAATATCATTTCACGGTAGCGCTCACCATTCGCAGTTACGTTACGATTGGCATCATCTTTGAAGAAGTACGGTCCAATGATGCCACCAGCCCATAAACCGCACCAAACTGTGACCTTGTCTGCATGCATTGGTAGCTCTTGCAATGCTTCTGACTGAGCTTCACTCCAAAATCGATAATTCTACTTATATACGTACCCATAGAGCCAAAAATGAGAAGAAGCGCCAGATGAACTTTTTGCATTTTGATAATAAAAATCAATAATTTCCAAGCGTTGTTCGTTTGTAAGACAATTCATGGTTCATGGTCAAAACACAAAACGTGAGTGAGCTGTTTAAGCCAGTTTTGCCAAAAAGATATAAGCTAAAACATTATCCTTTATAAAGCTAAATAGGTTTAATTTTCGCCAAGTAATCAGTTTAGATGCATATCACAATGGAAACAACAATAGGTTATATAAGTTTTTGATACCTATACCAAAAACTACCCTAAATCAAACGAGAACCTATCATACAATATGGGTCTCAAGTGAAAGGTATTTGAGAGTAGAATACGAAGCTTATAACAAAATTTGGGGTCAACATACAAGAAGGCTTCACCAACACAAAAATCCCTCTCCAAACTGATATGCAGAACGATTGGGACAATATGGGCCTTAAATAAAAGGCTTTGGGGATTTGAGTACGTAATTGATATAAAATTTTTCGCCAAATTTTAAACGAGCTGCCCTTTCTAAGAAGCGACTCCAAGCAACCCAGGAAAAAGTTGACAGGTTGAAACCATATGGAACTCAAATGTAAAGTATTTGAGAATAGAATATGTATGTAATACTAAAATTTGTGTCTAGGGATCTTGATTGTGGTTGGTAGTTGCTCAGACCAACTCCCATCCACCTCCCGTAAAACAGGATTGGAAGCCACAAAGTCCTTTGAAGATAGGACTATACAATATAAAAGGTAATCGTGTGGTCATTAAGGCGTATTCAAATAATATGCCTACATTCACTGTTTCCATAATCGGCTTGAGTCCATAGATGGGAAGATCAGTGCATGTTACTAAACTGATCAAAATTTCCCATAAACATTCCATTAAGGAACAGGGGAAAACTTCTCTCATATCAATGAAGGCAGCCCGATAATGTTAAACTCAATGATAGAGGACCTCGTTTTTATGCCGAGTCCGAACAGCGTGCCACATAGCGACATCACTAAGTAGAGAAGATTTAATTTTGTAGGTGTTCACGCCGGGATTTGAACCCAGGCGTTCGGCGCCATAGGCGGAAATCCTAACCTCTGCGCCACAGTGGCCTCCCAGTGCATATTACAGCTTTATATAAATATGATCCGATCTGAACAATATTCGGTTCGGATATAGAGGCACCGAACGTTTCTCACTGTCTCAAATTTCAGCGGAATCGTCTACTAATGATGAGCTATATGTCAATATGGTCTGAAATTGGGTAATAAATACAACTTTTATGGGCTCAAGACCCATAATTGGAGATAAGGTCTAAATGACAGCTATATCGAAATATGGACCGATCTGCAATCCCATGGCATCCGGTTGTATGTACCGGATTGACCCGATGAATTCCTTCATTGGCAAGGGCTGCCGCTTCAGTGTACCACACACTGCTACTACAACAACAAATGGACCGATCTGGATCATATTCAGTTCGGACATCGGTGGCATAGTATCAAGTAATAAATGTAGCGATCTATAAAGCAGATGTACCCAAATATATTCCGATTTGGCTAGTTCAAGGAATTATCCTTCGTTTGGACAAAATACGAAACTGTACAAAACAGTGACATAGGAAAGCCACACAGATATCTTTAGATTGTAAAATTTATATATAAAATTCAATTTGCGTTTGTTTGTTTGTTCCGTATAGACTCAAAAACGGCTAAACCGATTACCTTGAAATTTTCACAGATTGTAAAGGTTGGTCTGGAAGGAAACATAGGCTATATAATTTTTTTGATATCAGGAGGGGGGACGGACCCTCCCCCCTTCCCCAAAAGTACTACCCAAAACAAAAAAAAAAAAATTACCGATCGGGACAATATGGGATTCAAATGAAAGGTATTCAAGAGTAGAGCACGAATTTCATAATAAAAGTTGGGTCCGAGTACCTGGGGGGCCGCCCCAGCCCCAAAAACCAAAACCAAAAATAGGTTTATTTGACCATCATGACAATATGGGATTTAAATGAAAGGTACTCGGGAATAGAACGAATATGATCAGGAAGTAGGAATGGGCTTTATAATTTATTGATAACGGAAGGGGGCGGACCCTCCACCGTCACCCCAAACACCGCCCAAAATCAAAAGTGGACCGATAAGAACGATATGGGTATCAAATGAAAAGTATGCGGCAGTAGATAACGAAACTGGCATACAAATTTATGTCGAAGTATAGGGGTCACCCCACCTCCACAAAAACGCCCAAAATGGGCACATTAGCCAATCAATGATATATGGGACTCGGTTTGTTTGTTCCGTATGGACTAAAAAACGGCAGAACCCATTTTTTTGAAATGTTTGCATATTGTGTAGGTTGGTCTGGAAGGAAACATAGGCTATATAATTTTTCGGTATCGAAAGGGGGGCGGCCCTCCCCCTTATGCCAAAAACACAAAGTGGACCGCTCGGGACAATATAGGTATCAAATGAAAGGTATTATAGAGTAGAAAACGAATATGGTATTAAAAAAAAACGGTACCCAAAACTCCCCCCAAACAGATATATTGGACGTTCATTTCAATATGGGGCTCAAATGAAAGGGAGTAGATTTCGAATATGGCATACAAAATCATATCGAAGTATAGGGAGTCACGCCACCCCTCAAAAACGCCATTAGACCAATTATGACTATATGATACATGGCTAAATCGATTTTCTTAAAATGTTCGTAGATTGTGTACGTTTGTCTGGAAGGAAACATAGGCTATATAATTTTTAGATATTGGATGAAGGTGGACCCTCCCTCTAGTCACAAAACGCAACCCATGTCCGAAAGTGGTCCGATGATCACAATAACGGTATCAAATAAAAGTTATTGGAGATCAAAAAACAAATTTGGTATTAAAATTTGGGTCCAATTGCCCAGCGGGCACCCCCAACCCTTAAACTGCTCTAAACGGATATATTCGAAGTTTATGTCAGTATGGGACTCAAATGAAAAGTATAAGGCAGTAGATTACAAGTATGGCATAAAACTTTAGGTCCAATTAATGTGAGGTGGCCCACCCCCAAATACCCCCAAATGGGCATATTAGCCGACCATGGCTATATGGGACTCATATAGAAGGCATTTGGGAGTGGATGACAAATATGACATTAAAATTTTCGTTCAAGTCAAGGTGGCGCTTTTCCTCTTCAAAATACGTCAAATGGATTATTTGGCTCATGGTGACAATATGGGACTCAAATGAAAGGTATTTGAGAGTAGAAAAAGATTTTAATATCCAATTTTGGTGGCAAGTGCTTTGGGGTATGCCCTAAAGCACCCCCTAAACTGAAATTCATTTTCCGTTGGGAATAAAGAACGAATTTGATATCTATTGTCAGTGCAAAGCGCCGGTGGCCGCCCCAGCTCCAAAACACCCTACAACCGGTTCATATTTACCGGCCATGGCATTGTGGGGCTCAAATTAAAGAGATTTGGATGTGCAGCACGAATTTGATATCCATGTTTGAGTCAAAATGCTAAATTTTATATTCCCAATAATTGTTTGTAAATTGTACCTGAAAATGCAAATTTGTCCATGAACATTGCAATTTCAAGGTCAGTGACAAAGGACCTCTTTTTTATAGCCGTGTCCCAATGAACTTTGGTACAGGGTATTATAACTTTGTGAATTTGTTTGCAACGCTTAGAAGAAGAGAAGCTAGACTCACAGATAAGTATACTGGTCGGCTTAGAATCACTTCTTGATTCGATTTAGCTATGTCCGTCTGGCTGTTCTTGTATTCTTGGGATCAATTTACAGGTCGCATTTATTGTCCAATTGCCATGCTATTTTCCACATTTTTTTTTTTTTGGCCCAAGGACGAACGCTATTGATTTTGAACGGAATCGTTTCAGATAAAGATATAGCTCCAATATCTTTATATTTTTTATCCGATATGCCCTTTAAAGGCCATATCGGCCTTTAATATTCCCTAAAAAAATGAATGACAAATTCATTTTTAACCCTTGATACGAAATTTGAGTTCAATCGGATCAAAAAAGGATTTTGCATAAAATGAGTGCTTTGTAATATTTATTAAATTTTATCCTTGAGGGTTGCTCGTTATTCGCTTGAAAGATATAAATATGGGAAAACACCCAAAATAACAGTCGTATTACACGTCATAATCTTCTTGCTAAGTACTTATCGTCATGTCACAACCAAGCTAGAATTCTGTTTGGTTTTGTGGAAGTTGCCCATCAAAAATCAAACATCGAATAACAAAATTCAATGCAAGTCCTAAAATTAATCCAGACGATTGATTGACAAATCTTCTGGACGATTATAATGTAATGTGTTACGTAATAATCGTCGCGAACCGTTAATAAAACATTCGCACACGCAATAGATTGCCCAATGATAACCTAGAAGAGTGTTTCACGACTCATACGGACGAAAAATTGCATAAAACTCTTCCAGAAAAATGTTTTATTCATCGCTAGCACGAATGCTCAACCAAAATTATGAAAAATGTTTGCCGGGCACATGTGTGTACTATGTGTATGCCCATGTGAGTAAGTACACTGTAATGTGTGTAGGTTGACACTTGGGCCAAAATATTTACAATAAGAACACAAACCTTCCTCCTTGCCCCGTCAAAATATAAGTTGGCGTCTTGGCAACTACGTTAGATCGCAGCGTCGGCTTTTCAAATGACACAGAAATAAAAGTATACCCGTATTAAGTTCGGCCGGGCTATATCTTTTTATAGGATGGGGCTATGGTAATCTAGACATTTCGTTTGTAACACCTAGAAATATTGATCTGTAACCCCATAAAGTAATCCCACGGGCCATAGAAAGTTTCGACTACTTTAAGTCGCCAGGCCATGATGATGCATCACCGGTTGAATTACAAGCTGTGTCTCATAGACTCGTTCCCTGGCTTAGAGAGATATACTCTGCTTGTATCACAATGTCATATATGACTGTGGGAAGAAGGGACACGAGAATCATTTTCATTCCGAAAGTAGAAAAACCTGACCCTACGAAGGCGAAAGATTTTCGTCCTATTAGTCTGTCATCGTTTGTGCTGAAGACTCTTCAGAGGCTAATAGAAACATATCTTTGGGCAAAGATTCCTGGAGATCGCCTGTCGCGGCAGCAGCATGCATATAGTAAAGGCAAATCCACTGAAAGAGCCCATTACGAACTAGTCGGCTACATAGAGGGTTCTCTCGCTGTCAAGGAATATACAATGGTAGCATGTCTTGACATTGAAGGTGCTTTCAATAATGTAAAACAGACGTCAATCATGAAGGAGTAGGAGTTTCTAGGCATCAACTCTACCGTAAGAACATGTATGTAGGTTATTAACTACATACTAAAAGATGCATTATGGCTAGCTTGGGGTCTGTGGATCTAAAAAGATGGGTAAGCAGAGGAACACCTCAAGGAGGTGTACCGCCTCCTCTACTTTGGAATATAGCCATTAACAATATATTGTTGTCTCTGGAAGAAAAAGGTGTAAAAATGGTCGCGTATGCTGATGAGGTGGCAGTTGCGGTAAGGAGAAAGTTTCCCAGAACTCTTCAGGAAGCTCTACGGGCAACAGCAGAGTGGGCTACCGAAAGTGGTCTAGGTATAAAGACAGAAGTAGTTCTTTTCAGCAGGAGAAGACAAGTTGGCTACAGTGGCACCTGTCTCCTTGGGAGGAGAGAATGTTCCAATTACAGAAAGCGCAACATACCTGGGTGTTTTGCTAGACAGAAAATTGAACTTCAAATCCAACATTTTGGAAAGGGCAAGAAAGGCAACTCATTCCTTATTCACCTGCCAGAGAGCCATTGGCAAAAGTTGGGCGTTTAGACCGGGTGCAGTTGTCGGACCTTTAATGCTATATGGTGTTGTGGTCTGGTGGACGGCGCTTCAAAAGTCCAGCTACTGCTCAATACTTAACCGGATCCAAAGGATGGCTTTTTTGTGCATCACAGCCGCATTGAGATTGACACCATCTGATGCACTGAATTTAATGCCACATCTTATGCCTCTGGACATTGTGGGTGGACAAATTGCTGGCTTGGAATCTGTGGATCTCAAAAAATGGGTCAGCAGGGGAACACCTCAAGGTGGTGTACTGTCTCCTCTGCTTTAGAATAAAGCCATTAACAACATATTATTGTCACTGGTATGCTGATGTCGTGGCTATTGCGGTTAGGGGAAAGTTTCCCAGCGTTCTAAGAGATTTGCTTTAGAAAGCTCTACGGGCAACGTGTAAATCCGTGCAAGAGAAGTAGTTCTTTTCAGCAGGAGAGACAAGTTACCATTAATGGCACCTGTCACCTGTCACCTTGGGAGGAGCGAATGTTTTACAGAAAGCACAAAATACCTGCGTGTTTTGCAGGACAGAAAATTTAATTTCAAATCCAATATTTTGGAATAGGCAAGAAAGGCAACTCTAGCCCTATAAACCTGCCAGAGAGCCGCTGGCAAAAGTTGGTGGTTAAGAGCACGCTTCATGCATTGGGTATATACTGTAGTTGTGAAACCTTTAATGCAGTATGGTGTTGTGATCTGGAGGACGGCGCTTCATAAGTCCACCTTTTATACACAAGTTAATCGGATCCAAAGGATGGCTAGTTTGTGCACATCACAGCCGCACTGAGGACGACACCATCTGATGAACTGAATTAAATGCTACATCTAATGCCACTGGACTTTGTGGCTAGACCTATTGCAGGGACCACTGCCGTGAGGCTAAGCAGGCTTTCTCTTTGGTCATGTGGCGGCTACGGACACTGTGTCATCCTTGATACAATGTCCGATATTCCAGGCAGTGTCGATTACTCCCTACCTGAGCCGATTTTTGATAAAGAGTACTGTACCACTATTCGTGATGGAACCGGTTGGAAGTACGAGATCCCTGGTAATAGAAGTTACATAGACGTCTATATGGATGGTTCCAAACCAGACGACCAGGTGGGCTCTGGGGTGTACTCTAAAGATCTAGAACTGGTCATATCGAAAAGGTTGCCCCACCACTGCAGTGTGTATCAATCAGAGATTTTTGCAATTAAGGTAAAATGGCTAAGATATAATGTCATAACGACGATTGGCATAAATATCTTCTGAGACAGCCATTAAATCCCTAGAGAACCTATTTCTAAACACAAAAACAGTCCCCAGTTTTCGCACATCTCCCAACGAGATGGTTGATGAACAGTTCAAAATTCATCTGTCCTGTTTGCCGTTTCACAGAGATATTCCAGGGAATTGTAAAGGGGACGAGCTTGCGAGACTAGGAACTACAATACGAATTAAAGGGATACTGTAATATGTGGGTATATATGGGGAACCAGGCTCGAAGGACTACGAATGGTAGATGGTCACAAATAGGGGGCTGTGAGCATTCCAAAACTATGTGACCTAATCGAGACTTGAAGAGGTCTACTGCTTTGCTGTCGTTGGCTTGAACAGACCTCTCAGTCATTGTGTCCGTCTTCACAGGTCACTGTCTAATCGGAAAACATGCTGCCAGACTGAATGTTGCCAGCAATGACTTTTGCATTTGCGTGGTACAATGCCATGCATGGTCATGTGCCCCTTCTCGGTTCCTGGTGGTAATGTTCTTCTTAGGGTAATGTTCTCATTAGGGGAGGGATGTCATTTCTACTCAAATATGGATATCAAATTCGTGCTACACTTCCAAGTCCGTTTAATTTGAGCTCTATATTGCCATGGTCGGTATATTTGAACCGTTTGGATTGTGTTTTGGCACCGGCACTTTGCACTGAAAATAGATATCAAATTCGTTCTTTATTCCCAACGGAAATGAAGTTCAGTTTAGGGGGTGCTTTAGAGCGTACCCCAAAACACTTGGCTCCAAAACTGGTTATCAAATTCGTTTTCTACTCTCAAATACCTTTCATTTGAGTCTCATATTGTCATAATGGGTCAAATAAGCCATTTGACCTATCTTTAGGAGGAAAAGCGCTAATTTTAATATAATATTCGTAATCTACTCCCTAAAATCTTCCATTTGAGTTCCATATAGCCATGTTAGGCTAATACGCCCATTTGGGGGTGGACGACCACCCATTAATTGGACCTAAAGTTTTATGCCATACTTGTAATCTACTGCCTTATGCTTTTCATTTGAGTCCCATATTGATATGAACTTGGAATATATCTGTTTAGAGGAGTTATGGGGTTGGGGGGTGGGTCCGCTGGGTTCTTGGACCCAAATTTTAATACCATACTCGTTTTCTGGTCTCCAGTACCTTTCATCTGATACCCTTATTGTGCCCATCGGACCACTTTCGGATATGGATGGCGTTTTTTGGGTACGGGGGAGGGTCTGCCTCCACCCGATATCTAAGAATAATATAGCCTATGTTTCCTTCTAGACAAACGTACACAATCTATGAACATTTTAAGAAAATAGGTTTAGCCATGTATCATATAGTCATAATGGGTCTAATGGCGTTTTTGAGGGGTGGCATGACCCTCTATACTTCGATCTGATTTTGTATGTCATATTCGAAATCTATTCCCGAATACCTTTCATTTGAGCCGCATATTGAAATGAACGTCCAATATGTCTGTTTGGGGGAGTTTTGGGGTTGGGGCGGCCCGATGGGTACTGAGACTCAAATTTTAATACCATATTCGTATTCTACTCTCCAATACCTTTCATTGGATACCTATATTGTCCCGATCGGTGCACTTTTGATTTTGGATTGTGTTTTTGGCATGAGGGGGAGGGTCCGTCCCCCTTCCGATACCGAAAAATTATAAAGCCTATGTTTCCTTCCAGACCAACCTACAGAATATGCGAAAATTTCGAGAAATTCGATCCTGCCGTTTTGCAGTCTTTATGGAACAAACGAACCAAGTTCCATATATCCGTGATTGGCTAATGTGCCCATTTTGGGCGTTTTTGTGGGGTGGGGTGACCCCTATACTTCTACATAAATTTGTATGCCAGATTCGTTACCTACTCCCGCATACTTTTCTTTTAATGCCCATATTTTCCTTATCACTCCTTACCACTATTGATTTTGGGTAACGGTGGAGGGTCCGCCCCCTTCCGTTATCAATAAATTATAAAGCCTATTCCTACTACCTTACCATATTCGTCATCTACTGCCGAATATCTTTCATTTGAGTCCCATATTGTCATGATCATCAAATAAACCTATTTTAGGGGGTTTTTGGGGCTGGGGCGTCCCCCAGGTACTTGGACCCTACTTTTATTATGAAATTCGTATTCTACTCTTGAATACCTTTCATTTGAGTCCCAAATTGTCCCGATAGGTCCACTTTTATTTTAGCGTAGTACCTTTGGGGTAAGGGGGAGGGTCCGTCCCCCTTCCGATACCGAAAAATTATAAAGCCTATATTTCCTTCCAGACCAATCTACACAATATGCGAAAATTTCGAGAAAATCAGTTCTACCCTTTTTCTGTCTATACGGAATAAACAAACCTAGTCCCATACAAACGTGATTGGCTAATGTGCCCATTTTGGGCGTTCTTTTTCATTCTGTGTACTTGGTTCTTACAAATTATTTCGTTGCTCTACCCCTGTATACAAATCAAATATCATCATCATTTAATGCTTTCATTGTCGGATATTTATCCCAACTCCTCAACTCACTTCGATTACAGATTAACTACTGATTTATATCCGTTCGCATATTTTCTGCTGAAATTGAGTAATTCTGAGCTTAATGGACAGAAAATGCAATCAATTTACAAATGTTATAAATGTTACTTTGGCGTTTTCGCCGACGAGGTGGAATTAACTGGAAAATGCATTAAATTCAAATCAGTAGTGAAGCAAGTAAATACGTGTTAGTTGGACTGAACCGCATCTTGGCAAGCCATAGATACTGCTTACAATTTAAACAATTCAACATGAAGGGCAAATGTGAACTTTACGAAGCACGTAGAAGATTAATCGGGAAATCGGTTAACATGGCAGACCTTACTTACCAAGGATGGAAGAAATTAGAACAAAAAATAAAAATGTCAGCCTAATCGTGCAATAATTGCGGCTTTCAGGGGCTCCATATGTCAAATCGGGAGGTCGGTTTAGTTAAGAGCTATATCAGGTTTTAGATGGAGTTCAGCCGTCCTTGGCACGGCTGCTGAGAGTCATAAGTAAAACCTTATCTGCAAAATGTCAGCTTAATCGGACAACAATTGTGACTCCCAAGGGCTCAAGATGTTAAATAGGGCTTATATGGAAGCTATATCAGGTAAGAGACCGATTTGGATTGTACTTGGCACGGTTGTTGGAAGTCGCAACAGAATTTCTGCAAATTTGTTCATAAATTTTCCATTCAGGGACAAGGAAAAACTTTTGCCATATCAATGGGCGCTATAACTTTCAACAACTGTGCCAAGTACTGTCCGAATCGGTGTATGACCTGATATAGCTCCCATATAAACCGATCTCCCGATTTGATTTTTGAGCCCTTGGAAGCCATAATTTTCATCCGATTTGGCTGAAGTTTTGCGTGTAATATTCCGCTATGACTTTCATCAACTGTCCCTAGTACACAACAATCAACTCCGTAGGAGTTGAGGCGGCTGCATCTGCCGCAAAGTAATTGAGCCAGAACTACTCTGGTTTGCCGGGGGAGGTCGATTTCTTCAGGTGCAATGGGAGGTGGTTGTTCTCCAAGGACTACATTCACCTTGGTCTGCATGAATGTTGTCTAGACCTGCTTGATATGCCGCTTGATCTAGAGGTTCTCTCTTGTAGCGCTGAACCTCACGCTCTAGATCATGTAGATCTACCTTAAGGCTTCTGGGCTGTGGATATCTATCCACAAGATGATGATTTCGATGGTCTCTGCGATAACAGCCCAAAAGGTATTCCCTAGACAGCATGTAGTTATGTCTTCGCACTGGTTGGATCTTTGTCTCCTGAGGAAGATGGTCCACATGAGAGCTGATGAGACAACCCATCGCAGTTCGGAGGGCGTCATTTTGACAGATCTCGATATTATTTCACTGCTAAACTGGCGCTGCATAACTTACCACAGACCGGCCAATTGCTTTGTACGTGGTCAACAGGGTTTCTTTGTCTACACCCCAAGTGCTGCCAGCAAGTGACTTGAGGACCATGTTTCTACTTTTGACTTTATCACAGATTGCTGTGGCATGTGGGGAGAATGTGTAAGAGCTGTCAAATGTGACGCCAAGTATTTTGGAACACTTGATGGTCGGAATCATTTCTCCATCGACCATCACAGTCAGCTCAGTATTCACATCACGCGTATTTGTAGTGAACAATGTGGCTGAAGATTTGGTGACGGATATCTTCATATTTCTTGCAGCGAAATACGAAGCAAGTTCGTTGAGGTAGACGTTCAACCTATCGTTCAACTTGTCGTTTGACCTATAGTTCAACCTATCGTTCAACCTATCGTTCAACCTGTTGTCCAACCTTTTGTAGATGTCATCAATGGGTGGGGGGCCTGAAGCCATGATCGTACAATCGTCCGCATATGATACGATCTCTATGCCGTCTGGAGGGGGTGAAATGGATGATAGGTTGAGGTTAAACAGTGCCGGAGATATGACACCACCTTGGAGAATTCCCCGTTTCACTCTACGGTGCTTCGACTTCCTATCCCCAAATTCCACAAATGACTGGCGACCAAACAGATAATTCGCTACCCATCGCTTCAGGCCTGGCTAGAGGGACGTGTTGGCGATGTCCTCCAATAATTTGGCATCGCTGACCGTGTCGAATGCCTTCGATAGGTATCTGTTAAACGCAAAAGCCGGGCAATGACACAGGAAATGCTCCAACGGCTAATCATCTTCTCCACATGCCCAATTTTACATAAGTGAGCTCGTAGTCCTATGTGTCCCGTTATGATACCAATAGCTATATTGACTTACTCTTACTTTCTTTCAGAAATAGCCTCGTCTTTTCACGATTTGGATCCCCATAGATAGGATTTCTGTCCTACCGACCGTTTCGCTGTTCCACAGGGTATAAACCGATCTACCGATTTGATTTCTTGATTCCTTACAAGCCGCAATTTTTAGCCGCAAGCCGCAATTAGCTGAAATTTTGCAAGCGGTGTTCTATTACGATTTTTAACAACTGTGCCAAATACGGTCCAAATCAGTCTATAACCTGATAGGGCTTCATCTATGCCTCAGTTATGGGTTGGTTCTTTGTCACTTTGAGACATGCTTGCAACCACAAATATAACATACTAACTGGACAGGGCCCGCTCCGTTTCGCCTTCTTCCACTCTCTTATTCTATCTGAGGCCTATATTGGCACGGTCAGGATATGATATGTCGCCCCCATGTGGATATCATAGTGCTCTACTCCCAAATTTCTTTCATTTGAGTCTTATATTGCTATGGTCGGTAAATATGCCCGGTATGATGGTGTTTTGAGTTTGAGATGGAGCCCCATGTATCAGATTCGTGCTCTAGTCTCAAATACCTTTCATTTGAGCCTAATATTGTCAATGTTGTTTCAAATTTCCATTTGGCGGGCTTTGGTGGTGGGGCAGCCGCCCTAGACATCCCACCTTAAATAAGTATACCAAATTTCTGTTTTTGAGTTATTATAAACAAACTAAATTTAGCGTTAATCGCCTCACCCATCTCCGAGATCTGGCGTTTTTGTAAATGGGGTGGGCCCATTAAAGTTTGGATGTTAGATCTACGTCATTCTCTTGGTTTTAGTGGTGGATTAGGGTAGCCAAAACCTTTGCCGAAAGTGGATATCAGAGGAGGCCACCGTAGCGCAGAGGTAAGCATGTCCGCCTATGACGCTGTACGCCTGGGTTGCAATCCTGGCGAGACCATCAGAAAAAATTTTCAGCGGTGGTTATCCTCTCCTAATGCTTGTAACATTTGTGAAACTTCTCTCCAAAGAGGTGTCGCACTGGGGTACGCCGTTCGGACTCGACTATAAAAAGGAGGCCCCTTATCATTGAGCTTGAACTTAAAACGGACTGTGATCAGGCTGTGATATGTGAGAAGTTTGCCCCTGTTCCTTAGTGGAATGTTCATGGGCAAATTTTTCATTGCATTTGCATTGGATATCAGATTCATACTCTACCGCCAAAAACCACGTTTGAGCTACCTACTCGTACTGCTATCGTCGGTATATATGTCTGTGGTTCAAGGGGAGTTTATCAGAAGAGTCGTCCCTGAAACACTTGGCCATAAAACAGATATCAGATTTGAGTCCTTTTTTGCCATAATCTATAAATATGTCCAGTTTGAGGGGTATGTAGGGTGGGGCGGCCACCCACCCACTCAGAGTTTATGGGGTGCGACTACCCCCAAACAGTTGGCCTTTGAAGTGGATATCAAGTTCGTTTTCTATTATCAAATACCTATTATTTGAGCCCCTTTATGCCACAGTAGGGCGTGCTGTGTGGCAAAGTTTTTTTGCATTTTGGGCAAAAAAAAAACTTGGATGTCATCTCACGGTGGCGCTTACCATACTCACAGTTACATTACCATTCGTATCGCATTTAAAGAAGTACGGTCCAATGATGCCACCAGCCCATAAACCGCAGCAAACTGTGAGTTTTTCTAGATGCATTGATAGCTCTTGCTCTTGTTTCTTGCTGATCTTCTTGCTGGTCTAATTGCACACTGCCATTAGAACTTAGCATCGAATTTGGGTCTAGACCAGGAAAATATCTCTGTGGTAGACACTTACAGGTTTTTCCCCTTTTGAGAACACTGGGCAATTATCGATAACCAATAATATGAGGATTATTCTCTTCCTATATTCATCACTATCATCTTCTATTTATTGAAGGTTGTGTCAAACCACTCACTACTGACAACGCCTTAGTTGCTCTATGTGGCTCCTGATCGTACCATGGATTTTTGTATGAAGGCTTCTGGTGGTATCCAGGTAAAATTTTGGATAGGAAGACTTCTTGCATTAGTTGCCAATCATAGCTTGGCACTACAAATATATACCAGTTACTTCAACTAAGATCAAGAGTAGAGGATTAGAGCATGAACCAACAAAAACCAACTAAAATCGGGGGGGGAGTGGAGAATGAGAACATCATGCTATGTTTTTATAAATGTGTATAAACATTCCATTTGTAATACAATAAAATTATTAATATTTACACATGCTATCTCATACTCGTATTTGCGCCACCACGCATTTAAAGCACTTAGAGCATTTAATTTCTTAGGTAATTTAGATGAGTTTCTCACGACATTTTCGTTATAATTTTTTCTTTTTCTCTTTTAGTTTGCGACATTGAAAAATTATAATCGCCAGTAATAAATTAATTCCCACAAAATATTTCGAATGTTAGGGAGTAATAAAGAAAACCATGTAAAAACTTTTTAGGTTCGGCATGGCCGAAACTTATATACGCTCCACCATGTATCGCATGTTAAAAGTTCTTTGAATGACTTTTTTCAAATACAAAGAAGCTAAAGCTAGTTATTGGACCGATATTGACTGTAATTACCATGTTTACCCTCTAGAGGCTAAACAAGTTAAAACGTGCTAAGTTCGGTCGCACCGAATCTTATATACCTTCCACCATGGATCGCATTAGCTATGCTATTGGAGCTATAAAAAGTTATGGTCCGATTCGGACCATAATTAGATTGAAATTTAGAAACCATAGTAGAAGTCATTGTGTAAAATGTCAGCTAATTCGAATAATAATTGCGCCCTTTAGGAGCTCAAGAATTAAAATAGAGACACTGGCTTATGTGGGAGATATATCAGGCTATAGACCTATTCAGACCATATTTGACAGGCATATTAAAAACCATGGGAGAAGCCGTTGTATAAAATTTCAGCAAAATCGGATAATAATTGCGCCCTCTAGAGGCTGAAGAATTCATAATCCCAGATCGGTTTATAGGGCAGCTATATCAGGTTATGAACCGATTTAGACTATATTTAACACACTTGTTGAAAATCATAACGTCATGCTAAATTTTCTGCCAAATCGGGTAAGAATAGCGCCCTCTAGCGGCTCAAGAAGTCAAGATTCAAGAGCGGCAGCTATATCAGGTTATTGGCAGATTTGACCTTTGTTGAAAATCATAACAAAACACCTCACGCTAAACTTCAGCCGGATTGGATAAGAATTACGCCCTCTAGTGGCTCAAGAAGTCAAGATCCATGATCGGTTTATATGGCAGCTCTATCACAACATGGGCCGATATGGCCCATTTACAAACCCTGCGACGTTCACTAATAAGAAGTATTTGTGCAAAATTTCGAAAGTTAGCGTGCTTTCGACAGCCAGACGTACAGACAGACGGACAGTCATGGCTAGATCGACTTAAAATGTCATGAATGTCAAGAGTATATATACTTTATGGGGTCTCAGACGGAAATTTCGAGGAGTGACAAAATTAGTATACCCTCATCCTATGGTGAAGGATATAAAAAGTCTATTCGGGTTCATATGCGAGCCATATATTGGTTTGCCCAAAAAGTAATTGCGGATTTTTTAAAAGAAAGTAAATGCATTTTTAATAAAACTTAGAAAGAACTTTAATCAAATATACTTTTTTTACACTTTTTTTCTAAAGCAAACTAAAAGTAACAGCTGATAACTGACAGAAGAAAGAATGCAAATTGTCAACATATCAGCTTCGTATTCTACTCCAAAAGTACCTCTTATTTGAGTCCCATATTGCAATGGTCAGCAAATACTTCTTATTTGGGTGGTGTTATGGCATTGGGTTGGGCCCCTTTGAAACTTTTTCCCAAATATTGATATCAGATTTGTGGCGTACTTCCAAAGACCTTTCATTTGAGCCCCATATTGCTATGCTCGTAAGTTTGTGCTCTTTGGGGGATGTTTTTGGGGTGGAGCGGCCCCCAAAACACTTGGTTCCACATTTGGATATCATATTCTACACTCTATTTGAGCCCCATATTGAGATAGTCAGTAAATAAGTCCTGTTTGGGGGTGTTTTTATAAATGTCCGATGTAGGGGTCCCAAATTTGGGTATCAGATTTGAGTATCACTTGGTCCCAAATTTGTGTATCAGACTCGTATTCTACTCTTAAATACCTTTCATTTGAGTCCCATATTGTCGTGATTGGTCTATATATATAATTAGTAGGTGTTGGGGTGGGGCGTCCCCCCTAGGTATCCCATCCGAAATTTGGATACCAAATTTTTGTTTTCAGCTTACTATAAGCGAGCGAACAACATTTTTTTCAAATCGCACTACCCATCACTGAGATCTGGAGTTTCTGAAAATAAGGGTAAGGGGAAGGGTGGGGTCTTAGACAAACATTTCGCAGTGTTACAAACGGAATGACTAGATTAGTATACCCCCATCCTATGGTGGGGGAATATGAGGTCTTATATCATTGGGACCTTCTTTTTAAAGTCGAGTTCAAACGACGTGTTGCAGTTCGACACCTCCTTGGGAAAATGTTTTTGCATGACATAGTACCTCTAAAAATTTCGCCAGCATTAGAAGGGGATAACCACCGCTGAACATTTTCTGATGTTCTCGCCAGGATTCGAACTCAGGCGTTTAGCGTCATAGGTGGACATGTTAACCTTTGCGCTCGGGAAGCCTCTCCAAATAAGCAGTTTTTGTAGAAAATTTCGGGGGCCTAGCTATAGTGAAAGTGAAAGCGAAAGTTAGCATGCTTTCGACAAACAAACCAACGGATGGACGGACAGACGGAAGGGCATGGCTAAATCGACTTTAAATGTCAAGACAATCAATTATATATCAACTTTGTTGTGATTCAAATCAAAATTTCAATGAGTTACAAACGGTAGGACAAAATTAGTATACCCCCTATCCTATGGTGTTGGGTATAATAAAAATTCAAATAAGTTTAATCCATCCGGTGTTAGGGCGGGGGGTGACAAATGAAAAAAAAGCGGATTGCAACTTTAATCCACTCTTGGAATAAATTGCTTCAAGTTTTTTCTGCTCTCAATGTCCATTGGTTGAATTTGGCCATTTGGGCTTTCATTGTTACAACCTGCAAATATGGGTCACTACAATGCCAAGAATAAAGTAGCAGAATTATTGACAAATGTCTTGCTGGCACGCATTCCTCCCTCTTGCTATCGTTGCGTTGCTGGACCAGCCCTCATGACAATGGCAGAGGATGAGTAATAATAGCCTTGAGGCGCAGTACTAGATTTCTCATACCACAATGACTGATATAACAGTGACGTGTTTTTTTTTCTCCTCTGACAAATAGAGTTTAGTCCTGCTTCCAGGACAATCAATAATCATGTTTTTCTGTGTGTGTGTGTGTGTGTATTTTTTTACCTTAAGTTGTGTATCCGGGGATTTTCACATTAGGCATTGCGTTTTATATCCATTATTACTGCAAGTTGCCATGGCTGATAGCAGTTTTCTAGGTAACACAAAATGGGTGGAGAAGAGCAGGGGTGATATTCAATTTAGATTTCATAGTTGCATGTTAAGCTTTAATCATAACACTCTTGTGAAACATTTATAGCAATTAAAATTTACATTGGCTGTAATGAATTTGTAATAATCGCCATTATATATCAAAGGGAGTGATATGTATAGAGGCGCACCCGTGAGTAGAGATGGGGAAAGGCTATATAACCTAGCTGGTTAGATAGCCTTTCCCCTGTATACCCATCTACCATTTGCAAAACAATAGCCTATATATAGAAATATGATCTTATGTGGCCTTAGCTCAGTGGGACGTTGAGGGGTCTAACACAACCGTGTGTCAAATTTCAGCAAAATCGGGAAATAAATGGGCCCAGACCATAAGTTCTGAGATTGGTATGTATGGCAAAACTTCAAATTTTGCTAATTTGCTCGAAAACATTACATTTAGAAATAGCCTCAAATTTCTCTCATATCAATGATTGCTGTCCGATTCATGTTTAGGCTTGATGGGAAAGGGCCTCCGCACGGCATGCTGCAGTGCAACACCTTTTTGTGGAGAAGTTTTTACATGACTACTGTCGTAACATTTTTCAAATGGCATAGTACCTCACAAATGTTGACAGCATTAGGATTTTTTATACCCACCACCATAGGATGGCGGTATACTAATCTAGTCATTCCGTTTGTAACATCTCGAAATATTTGTCTAGGAACCCATAAAGTATATTTGTTCTTGACCGTCTCGACGTTCTGAGTCGATTTAGCCATGTCCGACCGTCCGACTGCCTGTTCGTCTGTCGAAATCACGATAGCGGTCGAATGCGTAAAGCTATCCTATGAAATTTTTCACAGGATTGTCAATGGGCCATATCGGTTCAGACTTAGATATAGATCCCATATAAACCGATCTCCCGATTTGACTTCTGGAGCCCCTGGGAGCCGCAATTATTGTCCGATTTGGCTAAAATTTTCCACATATTATTTTGTTATGACTTTCAACGTCATACCGTACCGTTCGAATTGGTCTATAACCTGATATAGCTCCCATATAAACCGATCTCTGGGGAGCTGGACCAGTAACCCGCCCCCGGAAAACTGAAAACTACTATGCGAAACAAAGGAATAGTAAAAACGGACCCCCTCTACGTTGACGACCCACGCAAACGAAAAAAGGATCATGATTTGCGGATCTGCACCTGGAATGTCCGCACTCTTTATAGAGAAGGTGCAGTATACGCGCTGGCGGATGTATTAGAGAAGTACAAGGCAGATATTACCGCCTTAGAGGAAGTGCGTTGGACTGGGAAAGCCGTCACTACAACACCAAACGGTGACGAATTATACTATAGCTGCCATAACAAGAGGCATGGATTTGGCTGCGGTATTGTGGTTAGTCGGAGACTGAAACACATTGTCTCCGGCTTTACTCCGGTGGATGAGAGGCTAGCCACAATCCACATAAAAACCTAATTTCTTCTACGTCAGTCTTATTTGTGCCCATGCCCCGCCGGAAGACAAAGACGAGCAGACCAAGGATATTTTCTACGAGCGCTTAGAGAGAGAATATGACCGCTGCCCCGCCCTTGATATTAAAATCGTTCTGGGAGATTTTAATGCGAAAATAGGGAAGGAAGAAATTTTTGGTCCAACAGTTGGAAAGTTTAGCCTCCACTAGATAACATCCAATAATGGTTTGAGGCTAATAGATATCGCCGCGGCAAAAAACATGGCAGTTAATAGCACCAGATTCCAACATAAAAATATTCCCAAAGCCACATGGCTGTCACCCGATCAAAACACGAGGAATCAAATTGATCACGTTGTGATAGATGGAAGGCATTCATCCAGCGTGTTAGATGTACGATCGATCCGTGGAGCGAATATAGATTCGGATCATTACCTTGTTGCGGCAAAGGTTCGCCCCCGTTTGAATATGGCGTGAAAAGTACGATCTGACACTGCACGGAAGCTGGACATTGAAAAGCTGCAAACACAACAAATGGCAGCGGCATACTCCACTCGACTGACCCAACTGCTTGATGAAAGCACTCCAGATGAAGGTGAGCTATCGGGAGTAAAGGAGAGAGGAGAAACGTCTATTCCGCAGAAAGAAAAAGAAAATGGAAAGACGTGAGTATGAGCGAATTGAGATGTACAGAAGTCAGAATGAAGTCCGGAAATTCTACCAAAGAATTAAACATCAAACCGATGACTTTGGTGCAGGCACATCCTCCTGCAGAGACAAAGAAGGAAATCTGGTTACTGACACAGATAACATGCTGAGGATATGGAAAGAACATTTTACCCAACTGCTAGTGTCCGATGTTGGCGGCTAAGAGGAAACCGCAGAACCAATCCCTGATGATGGTATCGAATGTTTACCTCCTAGTCAGAATGAGGTCCAAGTAGCAGTGACCCGACTAAAGAACAACAAGGCAGCAGGAGCCCACGGTTTACCCGCTGAACTATTTAAGACTGGAGGCGATACGCTGATAAGGCGCATGCATCAGCTTGTCGGCGCAATCTGGCTAGAAAAACGCATACCCGATGATTGGAACCTCAGCAAACTATGTCCCGCACACAAGAAAGGAGACAAGACGGAATGAGCCAACTACAGAGGAATAAGTCTTCTCCCCATCTCATATAAGATACTCTCGAGCGTACTGCGTGAAAGATTAAAAACTAAAGTCAATGAGCTAATTGGGCCCTATCAATGCGGCTTTAGACCTGGTAAATCCACCCTAGACCAGATATTCACACTGCGCCAAATCCTGGAATAGGCCCGAGGAGGACAAATCAACACCTACCATCTCTTTGTTGACTACAAAGCCGCCTTCGATAGCCCTATACGTTCAAAGGTATTTCAAGTCATGTCTGAGTTTGGTATCCCTGCGAAATTAAGAAGACTCTGCAGGATGACACTTGCCGATACGCTTTCCTCAGTAAGAATGAGAAAAATCTCTCGGAGCCATTAAATACCAAACGAGGTTTCAGACAAGGCGACAGCCTATCGTGTGATCTCTTTAATATCCTGCTGGAAAAGATTATACGAGATGCAGATGTGAATAGATATGGCACACTAATCACAAGAGAACACATGTTACTTGCCTATGCCGACGACATCGACATCATAGGTCGGTCACCGGAAGTAGTAACAGCAGCCTTTGAAAGAATCGAAAGAGAGTCAGTGAAAATGGGTCTGGCAATAAATGGAGTTAAGACGAAATGGATGGTTTCAGCTCCCAAAAAGCCTTGCACATCCGAGCAGATAAAGAAAATGGAGCAAGTTGGGAACCACAACTTTGAGACAGTCAGTAACTTTATCTACCTCGACACCGCGGTAACCGAAACGAATGACACCAGTTTTGAGATTAAACGAAGAATAATACTGTCAAACAGATGAAACTCTGGACTAAATAAGCAGTTCAGAAACAAGGCCACCTCTCGACAGACAAAGATTACACTATACAAGACACTGATACTACCCGTGCTGTTATATGGTTCTGAAGCATGGGTACTTGTGAAAGCGGCTGAGGCAGTGCTTGGAGTATTTGAGAGAAAGATTCTTCGTAAAGTTTGCGTTAATGGAGAATATAGGCGACATATGAGCCACGAGCTACACGCATCAAAATGCAACGGCTGCGTTGGCTAGGTCATGTTGTCTGAATGGATGAAGAAGCTCCAGCAAAGAAGTCTTTTGAAGGCCAACATGGTGGTACACGCAAACCGGGAAGACCAAAATCCCGACGGTAAGATCATGTGGTGGGAGACAACTCGAAACTTGGTGTCAGAGATTTTAGAATGAGCGCAGAAGATCGAGGCGCTTGGAACGCTATTCTACGCTATTCGGCTAGTGGAACAAATATTCTGTCATAGCCAATTAAAGTAAAGTAAGTATAAACCCGGAGGCCACCGTAGCGCAGAGGTTAGCGGGTCCGCCTATGACGCTGAACGCCTTGGTTCGAATCCTGGCGAGACCATCAGGAAAAAAAATTTTTAAACGGGGGTTTTCCCCTCCTAATGCTGGCAACATTTGTGAGTTACTATGCCATGTAAAACTTCTCTCCAAAGAGGTGTCGCACTGCGGCACGCCATTCGGACTAGGATATAAAAAGGAGGCCTCTTGTCATTGAATTTAAACTTGAATCGTACTGCACTCATCGATATGGGAGAAGTTTGCCCTGTTCCCTAGTGGAATGTAAATGCGCAAAATTTTAACAACTGTGCATTTGCAAGATTTGTAAAGATTAAAAGTTATGGCCAAAAGTGCATATCGATTGAAAGATTTATATGTGAATTGTATCTATTGGGTTGCCCAAAAAGTAATTGCGGATTTTTCATATAGTCGGCGTTGGCAAATTTTTTCACAGCTTGTGACTCTGTAACTGCGTTCTTTCTTCTGTCAGTTATCAGCTGTTACTTTTAGCTTGCTTTAGAAAAAAAGTGTAAAAAAAATTATATTTTTTATTCAAGTCCATTCTAAGTTTTGTTAAAAATGCATTTACTTTCTTTTAAAAAATCCGCAATTACTTTTTGGGCAACCCAATAGCTCCCATGAAAACCGATCTCCCGATTTGACTTCCTGAGCCCTTGGAAGCCGCAATTTTTTTTTTCGATTTGGCTGAAATTTGCACATACTGTTCTGTTATGACTTCCAACAACTATGCTAAGTACGGTCTGAATCGGTCTTTAACCTGATGTAGCTTCCATATAAACCGATCTCCCGATTTCACTTCTTGAGCCCTTACAAGCCACAATTTTGTCCGATTAAGCTAAAATGTTACAGATAGTGACTTCCAACAACTTTGCCAAGTTAGGTGCAAATCGGTCTAAAACTTAATATAGCTCCTATATGAACCGATCCGTGCGTCCATCTGTCGAAATCACGATTGCGGTCGAACGCGTAAAGCTGGCCGATTGAAATTTTCCACAGTTACTTAATATGGATGTAAGGTGTTGGGGATTGTAAATGGGCCATAACGGTTCAGAGTTAGATACAGCTCCCATATAAACCGATCTCCCGATTTGATTTCTTGAGCCCCTGGAAGCCGCAATTTTTGTCCGATTTGGCTGAAATTTTGCAAGTGTTGTTCCGTTATGTCTTTCAATATCTGAGCCGAATACCGTGGTTCGAATCAGCTTATAACCTGATATAGCTTCCCTATAAACCGATCTGCCGTTTGTGCTTCGCGAACCCTACAAGTCACAATTTTTCCCGATTTGGCTGAAATTTTGCATGCGGTGTTTTGTTACAACCTCCAACAACTATGCCAAGTGCGGCCCGAATCGGTCTATACAGATCTCCGATTTGACTTCCTTTGTCCCTTATAAGCTACATTTTTTGTCCGATTTGGCTGAAAGTTTGCCCTTACAAGCTGCAACTTTTGTCCGATTTGGCTGAAATTTGGAATGTGGTATTCCGTTATGACTTCCGACAACTGCGCTAAGTATGGTCCGAATCGGTCTATAACCTGATATATTGAGTTGCCCAAAAAGTAATTGCGGATTTTTCATATAGTCGGCGTTGACAAATTTTTTCACAGCTTGTGACTCTGTAATTGCATTCTTTCTTCTGTCAGTTATCAGCTGTTACTTTTAGCTTGCTTTAGAAAAAAAGTGTAAAAAAAGTATATTTGATTAAAGTTCATTCTAAGTTTTATTAAAAATGCATTTACTTTCTTTTAAAAAATCCGCAATTACTTTTTGGGCAACCCAATATATACTCTATAGGGTCGGAAATTACTATTTCGATGTGTTGCAAACAGAATATACCTTTTTCCTTCCTTCATTAAGTTTGTCTGTGCCGAATACCTGTATCTTATTAATCCGCTTTCATTGTTAATTTACCTTAACACTCTCTCTCTCTCTCTCTCTACTGTGTTTACTTCATATTCTTGTTTAATTTATGCTTAATACCCACGATTCCTGGTATGCACGCGTCGTTTGCTGTGTGGTGAAACAGCAAACGTGATGCCTTTCACAAATAAGCTCTGGTGACCTTATCAATATGCACTTGTCAAATGTCAGATTTCACTCAATGTTGGCAACACATTCAGCACCTTTGGCAAAATGATGATATGAAGTGCGGCAGATGACAAACAAAATGGCAAGTGTGCAGAGTACAGGCCGTAAGCAGCTTAAGAATGTTGAAGCATCAGCATGTCATCCATCATAGCTCAGAACGTGGCCATTTATAATGGACATAGCCAACATTCATCAGTGAATTCTTGTGAATAATGGTAGCATTGCTGGACCAAGTGACTTCTCTCTCTCTCTCTCTCCATCGTAAAGAGTTGTTTCGTAACAACATATGAATAGTAAATTTCTGTGAAGGCTTTTTCATTAATTTACCGATCTACCAAGCGTCACGATGACTATTTACTTTATGTTACTCTCATGGGGTTTAATATGCCACACTTTTGCAGTTGAAGTGCCAAACTTTTTGGCTTATTTAATCTCCTCGTTTAACACTTTTGGCAAGGACAAATCAGAATCATATAAAAATTTCTAGCAACTTTATATAAATAAAAAAAACAAGTGAGAGCGTGCTAAGTTCGGCCTGGCCGAATCTTATATACCCTCCACCATCGAGTTGTCGAGTTCTATGCGCGGTATCTCCTTTTATGCTATTGGAGCTACATCATGTTATAGTCCGATCGGTTTATATGGCAGTTATATCATGTTATGTTCCGATTTGCGCCATACTTGGCAAAGCTACTGGAAGTCATAACAAAACACTTCATGCCAAATTTCAGCCAAATCGGATGATAATTGCGCCCTCTAGAGGCTCAAGAAGTCAAGATCCCAAATCGGTTTATACGGCAGCTATGTCAGGTTATGTTCCTATTTGCGCCATACTTGGCACAGTTATTGGAAGTCATAACAAAACATCTCATGCCAAATTTCAGCCAAATCGGACGAGAATTGCGCCCTCTAGAGGCTCAAAAATTTGCAAATTTTGCTCATGAACATTCCATTTAGGAACAGGGACAAACTTTTCACATATCAATGAGTGCAGTCCGATTCAAGTTTAAGCTCAATGATAATGGGCCTCCTTTTTATAGCCGAGTCCGAACGGCGTGCCGCAGTGTGACACCTCTTTGGAGAGAAGTTTTACATGGCATAGTACCTCACAAATGTTGCCAGCATTAGGAGAGGAAAACCACCACTGAAAATTTTTTCTGATGTTCTCACCAGGATTCGAACCCAGACGTTCAGCGTCATAGGCGGACATACTAATCTCTGCGCTACGGTGGCCTAGAGGCTCAAGAAGTCAAAATCTCAGATCGGTTTATATGGCAGCTATATCTGGTAATGTTCCGATTTGCGCCATACTAAGCACAGTTATTGGAAGTCATAACAAAACACCTCATGCAAAATTTCAACCAAATCGAATGAGAATTGCGTGCTCTATTGGCTCAAGAAGTCAAGATACCAGATCGGTTTATATGGCAGCTACATCAAAACATTGACCGATTTGAATCATACTTAACACAATTGTTGGACGTTTTACCAAAACACTACGTGCAAAATTTCAACCAAATCGAATGGGAATTGCGCCTTCTAGAGGCTCAGGAAGTCAAAATCCCAAATCGGTTTAATGGCAGCTATATCAGGTTATGTTCCGATTTACGCCATACTAAACACAATTATTAAAAGTCATAACAAAACACATCATGCTAAATTTCAGCCAAATCGGACGAGATTTGCGCCCTCTAGAGGCTCAAGAAGTCGAATTCCCAGATCGGTTTATATGGCACCTATATCACATTATGAACCGATTTGCGCCATACCAAGCACAGTTATTGGAAGCCATAACAAAACACTTCAAGTAAAATTTCAGCCAAATCGGATGAGAATTGCGCCCTCTATTGGTTCAAGAAGTCAAGATCCAAGATCGGTTTATAAGACAGCCATACCAGATTATGAACTGATTTGAATCATGCTTAACACAGTTATTGGAAGTCATAACAAAACACCTCATGCCAAATCGGACGAGAATTGCGCCCTCTAGAGGCTCAAGAAGTCAAAATCCCAGATCGGTTTATATGGCAGCTATATCAGGTTATGTTCGGATTTACGCCATACTAAGCACAGTTATTGGAAGTTATACCAAAACACTACGTGCAAAATTTCAGCCAAATCGGACGAGAATTGCGCCCTCTTGAGGCCCAAGAAGTCAAGACCCAAGATCGGTTTATATGGCAGCTAGATCAAAACATGCACCGATATGGCCCATTTACAATCCCAACCGACCTATACTAATAAAAAGTATTTGTGCAAAGTTTCAAGCGGCTAGCTTTACCCCTTCGAAAGTTATCGTGCTTTCGACAGACAGACGGACGGACGAACAAACAGACGGACAGACAGACGGACATGGTTAGATCGAATTAAAATGAGATGACAATCAATAATATATATCCTTTATGGGGTCTCAGACGCATATTTCGAGGTGTTACCAACGGAATGACGAAATTAGTATACCCCCATCCTATGGTGGAGGGTATATAAATAAGCCCAGCCAGTCCAACTAAAATTTATGATAGTCATATCAACTAAACTTGTTTGGGCCAAAACCATGCGGCAAAGCTCGCATTACAAGGCCTCAAGCATATCCCTTGTTGCAGGAGAGATAGGCAAAAGTTTTGTTTTTGAATATGCAAAATGTTTCACAATATGATAGAAAGTTTATGCAGTTTTCACTTTTGGGAGGATTTGTTTTGCAACTTCGAAGCACGAAGCTCACGGAGTTAAGTGATGGAACCTGCATTTCAAAACTTTAAACCGTACAAAAAAGAGAAAGAAAAAAGGATTTCATTAGAATGAAACTGTAGTGTAACATGACATTTAATATTAAAAGATATCAACGAGTTTTGTTTCCCTTTATAAGTTGGCAAGGTAAGAATTTTGACAATGTGTTGGCAATAATGGTCTTCACTTTAACTACAATTAGAACACAATTTGTTCGCCGCACAAATTTTCCCTAGATATCTTTTCCAGTTTCATACTGGCTAACCACAGGGGGTCAAAAGCAGTTTTTACCTAGAAATAAAAGACAAGAACAGTAAAATGACAAATAATTAAAAAACCAGCAGTTTGTATGGCCAAAAGCGTAGGATGGGTAGGATACAAACATTTGACAAGTGTATGGTAAACTCTGAAATTTGTTTCTGAAGCACAAAGAAGAAATACAAACTTGTAATAGGGCGTAAAATTCAAAGAATCTTATATACCTCCATCATGCACAGAAAAAACGCCATTAAAATTTTCAATTAAAACTTTAATTTCAGTTTCAGGGCAAAGGAAGGGCAAAGGAAGGGCAAAATTCGGGCAGTGCCGACTGTATAATACCCTAAACCTACCCTATAAGTACAATGTGGGACCTATATCCAATTCTGAACCAATTTTGATGGACCTTCGCGAGCACATATGTTCAAACTGTAATAACTACGGTTGGAAAATGACAACATTATTGCAAAATACCCAAAATCTGACGAACATATATTTGAGAGCTATATCTAAATCTGACCCGATTTCCATGAAATTCACCAGTAATATCGAGAGTCATTAGAAAATCCTTCCTGCCAAACTTCAAGAGAATCGGGTAACAAATGGCCATTTTATTGCATTATTACTGAAAATCGGACGAACATATATACGCGAGCTATATCCAAATGTGAACCGATTTCTATGAAATTCCCCAGTAATATCGGTAGTCATAAGAAATTTCCTCCTGCCAAATTTCGAGAAAATCGGTTAACAAATGACCATTTTATTGCATTATTACTGAAAATCGGACGAACATATATACGGGAGCTATATCCAAATCTGAACCGATTTTTTCCAATTTCAATAGGTTTCGTCTCTAGGCCGAAAAACACGCCCATACAAAATTTGAAGACGATCGGATGAAAATTGCGACCTGTAATTTGTACACAAATTAACATCGACAGACGGACAGATGGACACACAGACATACATAGCTAAATCGAATCAGAAAGTGATTCTGAGTCGATCAATGGGTCTATCTCTCTTTCTTTTGGGTGTTACAAACTAATTCACTAAGTTATAATACCCTGTACCACAGTAGTGATGTAGGGTATAACAAGTAAGAGCGTGCTAAATTCGGCCGTGCCGAATTTTTGGAACCCTCCACCATGGATTCTGCTAAAAATTTGTACAAGCTAAATTTAGTTGAGGGCATAATTTTATTCTACATACCAAACTCTGTCCAACCTGCAAAAATGAAAGCTTCTAGGAACCGAACAAGGATAAGGGAGAGACCGGTTTATATGAAAGCTATTTCAGATTATAGACCGATTTGGACCGTACAAAGTTGTTGGAAGGCGTAACAAAACACTATGCGCAAAATTTCAGCTAAATTGGTCAAAACTTGCGGGTTGTTAGGGCTTAAGAGGTCAAATCGGGAGATCGGTTTGTATGGGAGCTATATCAGGCTTTAGATCGATTTAAACCGCATTTGGCACAGTTGTTAAAGGTTATAACAGAACACCACATGCAAAATTTCAGCAAAATCGGATAAAAATTGCGGCTTTTGAGGCTCATATAGTCAAATCGGAAGATCGGTTTATATGGGAGCCATTTAGACCGTACTTAACACAGTTGTTGGAAGTCATAAAAGATCACTATGTGGAAAATTTCAGAAAAATCGGACGAAAACTGACGTTTGCAGGCGTTCAAGAAATCAAATCGGGAGATCGGTTTATATGGGAGCTAAATCCAAATCTGAACCGATGTAATCCCCAACGACTTACGTCCATATTAAGTATCTGTGCAAAATTTCAAGCGGCTAGCTTTACGCGTTCGACTGCTATCGTGATTTCGACAGACAGACGGATGGACATGGCTAGATCGAATTAGAATGCCGAGACGATCAAGAATATTTATACTTTATGGGCTTCGGGTTAACCAAATTTATCGACGGCAGTTCTCTGACCTTCACTGCCAAATCGTCTGCCCTTTCATTCCCTCTTACTCCATTTTGGTCCGGCACCCAAACGATGCGGTTTGTGGCATCCTCAGAGAAGGCATTAATTTCCTTCTTACACTGCAAGACTATTCGTGAGCTTACCGTCCTGGTTGTTATTGCCCCAATGGCCATTTTACTGTCGGTAAAGATGTTCACACTCGACGTCCTCGCGTTAGGACCACACCACCTCACGCATTTCGTGATCGCCTGGATTTCCGCCTGAAGGACTGCATTATGGTCAGGCAGTCTAAAACAGATCTGTCCCTGGATTCAGACCCCCCGGCCCACTCTGTCCTCTAGCTTTCACCCATCCGTGTAAAATGATATTCCAGATGGCAATATTAGGGTCCCGTCAATCCAAGACTGTGCCGCTAGCAGCAGTGCCTCGCACTCGACCTGTCGTCTCAGGTATCCGATCGGAAACCTCTACCCTCCTTCCAGGTTTCCTATCGTCGCCTCAATTATACCGCGATGGTATGCGCTGCTCCCATCCTCAATCCATTCTCCCATCGCCTTAAGTCTCATAGCCGTAGTGGCTGCCTCACACGGATATCTAGAGTAGTCTCCAGTGCCCTAGTGGACGTGGCCCATGCCAAGACAACATGTTCTCTGAACTTGTTGTGTGGTTCTAACATTGCACTATTTCAAGATAGCAGTCCACCAAACTACTGAGGCGTAATTAAGTATTGGTCTAATCAAGTTCCTGTAGAGCCAGTGAACTATCCTCGGATTCAGGCCCCATTTCCTGATAACCTGTTATAGCTTCCATATAAACCGATCTCCCGATTTGACTTCTTGGGTCCCTGGTTTTGGCTGAAATTTTGCACATAGTGTTCTGTTATGACTTCCAACCATTGTGCCAAGTTCGGTCCACATCGGTCTATAACCTAATATAGCTCCCATATAAACCGATCTCCCGATTAGATTTCTTGAGCCCCTGGAAGCCTCCATTTTCATTCGATTTTGCTGAAATATTGCACGTAGCGTTCTGTTATGACTTCCAACAATTGTACCAAGTACGGTCCAAATCGGTCAAGAACCTGATATAGTTCCCATATAAACCGATCTCTCGACCATCCTTGTTCGGTTCCTAGAGCTTAATTTTTTGCAGGTTTGAGAAGTTTGGTAAGTAGAAAAATATTATGCCCTTCAACTTAATTTATTTTGTATAAATTTTTAGAAGAATCCATGGTGGTGAGTTCCCAAGATTCGGACCGGCCGAACTTAGCACGCTTTTTATACCCTTCACCACCACTGTGGTACAGGGTATTGTAAGTTTGTGCATTTGTTTGCAACACTACAATAACAATTTTCAAACGATCTGTACATATATCTGTTCCGAATTTATAATTGTAGGGTAGGTGTAGGGTATTATATAGTGGGCTTCGCCTGGTTTTTATTTTTTTATTACCCGATTTCACTGATGTTTGAAATAAATTAAGACTCCCCACATCTGACCCAAATATGGTTCAAATCGGACTATATTATGATATAGCAGCCATACACTTACTTCTTGAGCCTCTAGAGGGCGCAATTTTTATCCGTTGATGCTGAGGGCGCTGTTTTGTCCGATTTGGCTGAAGTTAGGCACAATGACTTCTACTATGACCCTCAACATACTACGTGCCAAATGGTCAACATCTTTTCATTACCTTATACAGCTATATAAGCCGTTCTCCCGATTTTTCCTCTTGAGCCTCCAGAGGGCGTAATTCCCGCCCGATTTGTCTGAAATTTTACACATTATCATGTACTATGGTCTCCAACATCGATTAGTGTGCCCAAAATCGGTTTATAGCCTGATATAGCCCCAATAGCATAGCAATTATTATCCATGATACTTTTTTTACCTAAAAAGAGATATCGCGCAAAGAGCTTGAAAACTACGATCCATGGTGTAGGGTATTGAAGATTCGGCCCGGCCGAACTTTTACTTGTTATTGTCTGTCTGCCTTTAAATAAAAAACGTGCAAAAATCTCACAAATACGATCCGTGATGGAGGATATATAAGATTCGGCCAGGCCAAACTCGGCACGCTTTTAGTTGTTGTAATTTTTTTTTTTTTTGGGACAAGTACTCGTCCGTGAACCCAAAGTCGGCGCTTTTTGAGATTAAACCTTGGTCGTAACAACACTACTGGGCACCAACACCTAAAGCACTTATAAACCAAGTATGGCAAAATAAAATCCCCTTACGCACTTTATTTCGCCAACACAGTGGCTGTTTAATTCGCCAAATGCCAATCAGATGGACTTCTCTATTTGAGTCAACAAGTAAGGGAAAACAAAATTTGGCCACAAGGATGTAGCAACACGATTCGCTACCGTCACATAAAGCACGTGTAAGCCGAGAATGGCAGAAAAATATCATGCTCCACACAGCATTTCGTCCACACAATGGCTGGCCATTTCGCCAGATGGCAATCAGATGGATTATTCTGTTTGGGCCATTTATGAGAGCTAAAATCGACCGAAGCCGATCTTTTAATATGCTACACCACATTGGGTTCGCAGGCAAGGTGGTCGAAACGAAATTTAAAAAATAGAATTGCGAACAAAAACGCTACATGTTGTACGAAGTTGTTAGGCAAAATTATGAGAAGATCGGTAAATGTGCTTGCAAAGAAGGTTCCAAAGGTGAGAAAAGGACGATACATATGTATGTCAGCTAAAGCTTAATCTGAACGGAAAATTTATCAAGAGCCAGTAAAAAGGCATTAAGTTCGGCCGGGCCGAACTTTGAATAGCCACCACCTTGGGTATATATGTAAACCACCCTTTGTCATAATCCGGTGTAAAACCCCGGTGTACCCATAGCAGTTATATTGAAATATGGTCCGATTTAGACCGAATTCGGCACAGACATTGAGTGGTCTAATGAGAACAAGTCACCGTTCAATTTTGTAGAACTAAATATTTATCTCGTTAGTAACTATTTCAAAATAACGACCGATCTGAACCATATAGGCCTAAGTTATGTTAGGCCTTGAAAGACCAACTCACTGCCCCAAAGTTCGGCGAAATCAAACAAAAAATTCGCTTTTTATGGGCCCAAGACCTTAAATCGAGTGATCTGTCTATATGGCAGCTATATCTAAATCTAGATCGATCTGGGCCAAATTAAAAAAGGATATCGAGGGGTCTAACACAACTCAGTGTCTCGAATTTCAGCGAAATTGCACAAAAAATTCGCCTTTTATGGGCCCAAGACCATATATCGAGAGATCGGTCTAAAAGGCAGCTATATCCAAATCTGGACCGATCGGAACCAAACTAAGGAAGGAGGTTGAAGGGCCTTACGCAGCTCACTGATACAAATTTCAGCACAATCGGATAATAAATGCGTCTTTTTTTGGCCCAAGACCTTAAATCGAGAGATCGGTCTATATGGCAGCTATATCCAAATCTGTACCGATCTGAGCCAAAATGCAGAAAGGTGTCGGGGGTGACTAACGCAAGTCACTGTCTCAAATTTCGGCGACATTGGTCAACAAATGCGTCTTTTATGGGCTCAAAACCTTAAATCAAGAGCTCGGTCTATATGGCAGCTATATCCGAATCTGAACCGATCGGAACCAAACTAAAGAAGGGTGTCGAAGGGCCTAACACTACTCACTGTCAAATCTGGACCGATCTGGGCAAAATTGAAGAAAGATGTCGAGGGGCCTAACACAACTCACTGCCCTTTATTTTGGCGACATCAGGCTAAAAATGCTCCTTTTATGGGCCCAAAACCTTAAATCGAGAAATCGGTCTATATGGCAGCAATATTCAAATCTAGACCGATCTGAGCAAAATTGAAGGAGGATGTCGAAGGGCTTAGCACAACTCACTGTCCCAAATTTCAGCGAAATCGAACAAAAAATGCCTAGTTTATGGGACCAAGACTTTAAAGCGAGAGATTGGACTATTCGGCAGCTATATCCAAATCTGGACCGATCTGGGCCAAATTGAAAAAGTATGTCGAAGCGCTTAGCACAACTCACCGTCCGAAGACCTTTAATCGATAGATCGGTCTATATGGCAGTTATATCCACATCTGGACCGATCTGGGCCAACTAGAAAAAACATGTCGAAAGGTTTAATAAAACTCACTGTCCCAAATTTTAGCAAAATTGGGCAAAAAATGCGCCCCTTATGGACCCCAGACTTTAAATCGGCTGATCGGCATATCCAAATCTGGGCCAACTAGAAAAACATGTCAAACACAACTGACTATCCCAAATTTCGGCGAAAGCGGACAATAAATGCGCCTTTTATGGGCCCCAAACTTTAAATTGAGAAGTCGGTCTACATGACAGCTTTATCCAAATTTGAACTGATCTGAGCAAAATCGAAAAAGATATCGACATTCCTGACATAACTCAATGTCCTAAATTTCAACAAAATCTGACAATAAATGTGGATTTTTTTTGGCCTAAAACCCTAAATCGACAGATCGGTCTATATAGGGGTTTTATCGGTTTGTATTTTGGTATAGCCCCATATAGACCGATCTGCCAATTTATGATCTTAGGCCTAAAAAAGTCACATTTATTGTCCGATTTTGCTGAAATTTGGTACATTAAGTTATGTGAGAATCGGTTAACAAATGACGATATAATTACAATATTAATCAAAATCGGTCGAACATATATATGACACATATATTCAAAACTGAACCGATTTCTTCCAATTTCAATACGCTTCGTCTCTATGCCACATTTAAATATGATCGGACTGAATTTACCACCTGCACTTTCTGCAAAAATGAATATGAACAGACACATGCACAGACAGACGGACAGACAGACAGACAGACGGACAGACAGACAGAAAGAAAGACAGACGGACAGACAGACGGACAGACAGACGGACAGACAGACGGACAGACAGACAGAAAGACAGACAGACGGACAGACAGACAGAAAGACAGACAGACGGACAGACAGACGGACAGACAGACAGACAGACAGACGGACAGACAGACGGACAGACAGACGGACAGACAGACGGACAGACAGACAGGCGGACAGACAGACGGACAGATAGACGGACAGACAGACGAACAGACAGACGAACAGACAGACGAACACACAGACAGACAGACGAACAGACAGACGGACAGACAGACGAACAGACAGACGGACAGACAGACGGGCAGCCAGATGGACGGACAGACAGATGAACAGGCGGACAGACAAATGGACAGACAGACAGACAGACAGACAGATAGACGGACAGACAGACTGACTGACTGACAGACGAACAGACAGACGGACAGACAGACTGACTGACTGACTGACTGACTGACAGACGGACAGACGGACAGACAGACAGACGGACAGACCGACCAACATCGCTAAATCGAATCAGAGTGATACTGAGTCAATCCGTATACTTGTCCTTGGGTCTATCTCCCTTCGTTCTGGGCGTTGCAAACAAATGCACCAAGTTTTGATACCTTATACCACAGAAGTTATGTAGAGTATTAAAATTATGTCGATAAGATGCGTCAAAGAAAGCCATTTTACCCCAATGGGCCGAAAAATCCGGTGATTACAGTCGGGCAGCTTGCAGCTCGTGAGGATGACACCATATCATGAACTATACTGAATGCTACACCTAATGCCTCTGGACATTGTAGCTAGACAGGTTGCTGCAACCACAGCTGTGGGGCTAGGGGAGATTTCGCTTTGGTCATGCAACGGATACGGACACTGTGTCATTCTTGGTACAATGCCCGATGGTACAAGGCCAATAATTACTTATTGCCTCTGTAGGGCAGAGGTTAGCATGACCGCCTATGACGCTGAAAGCCCGAGTTAGAATCCTAGCGAGAACATCAGCGGCCGTTTTTGTCTGCTGAAAATGGGAAAACAGACATTCCTGATGTTTCAGCAAACATAGGGCTGCTGTGTTAGCAAACATTTCTTACTGTTATTTCAACTAACACAATCTGCTGAAAAAAAAAATTGTATGCTGCTTTTTATGGTTGCCAGATACTTGTTCTAATTACTTTAGGAATTTTTTAGAATTTTTTTAGAAATTGCTTCGCACTTTTTATTATTGATCTACTAATGTGCACATGACTGCGACACATATTTACATATGTGTTCTATTTTTATACCCTCCACCATAGGATGGGGTATACTAATTTCGTCATTCTGTTTGTAACTACTCGAAATATTCGTCTAATTCCCCACAAAAGTTTAAATATTCTTGATCGTCATGACATTTTAAGTCGATCTAGCCATTTCCGTTCGTCTGTTCGTCCGTCCGTCCTTCTGTCTGTCGAAAGCGCGCTAACTTTCGAAGGAGTAAAGATAGGCGCTTGGAATTTTGTACAAATATTTCTTATTGTAAATGGGCCATATCGGTACATGTTTTGATATAGCTGCCATATACACCGATCTTGGGTCTTGACTTCTTGAGCCTCTAGAGTGCGCAACTATTATCCGATTGGAATGAAATTTTGCAAGGCGTGTTTTGTTATGATATCAAACAACTGCGCCAAGTATGATTCAAATCGGTCCATAACATGATAAAGCTGCCATATAAACCGATCTTGGGTCTTGACTTCTTGAGCCTCTAGAGGGCGCAATTCTTATCCGATTGGAATGAACTTTTGCACGAAGTATTTTATTTTGATATCCAACAATTGTGCCAAGTATTGTTCAAATCGGTAAATAACCTGATATAGCTGCCATATAAACCGATCTTGCATCTTGAGCTACTAGAGAGCGCAATTCTTATCCGATTGGAATGAAATTTTGCACGACGTGTTTTGTTATAATATCCAACAACTGTGCCAAGTATGATACAAATCGGTAAATAACCTGATACAGCTGCCATATAAACCGATCTTGGGTCTTGACTTCTTGAGCCTCTAGAGGGCGCAATTCCTATCCGATTTGGCTGAAATTTTGCATAACGTATTCTATTCTTACTTTCAACAACTGTGTCAAACAAGGTTCAAATCGGTTCCTAACCTGATATAGCTGCCATATAAACCGATCTGGGATCTTGACTTCTTGAGCCTCTAGGTGTCGTAATTATTATTCGATTTGCCTGAAATTTTGTACGACGGATCCTCTCATGATCATCAACATACATGTTTATTATGGTCTGAATCGGTCAATAGCCTGATACAGCTCCCATATAAATCGATCTCTCTTTTTTACTTTTTGAACCCCCAAAGGGCGCAATTCTTATTCGAATTGTCTAACATTTTATACGGGTCTCCAACTTATACTTTTATTGTGGTCCAAACCGGACCATATCTTGATGTCGCCCTTCTTTGCCTAAGAAGAGATGCCGGGAAATGAACTCGACAAATGCGATTTATGGTGGAGGGTATATAAGATTCGGCCCGGCCGAACTTAGCACGCTTTTACTTGTTTCTTCTAACATATCCTTCATAATTAAGCTGCAGTCATGTTCAGCAAACAACAGACTTTTCAGCAGTCAGCCTGCTGCTCTGAAATTGCAGGACTACTGCTGTAAAAGCTGACCTACTGCTACAATAGCAGCAAAATTAACTTCTAATATTCAGCAGACAGTGTTTGCTATTTTCAGCAAACTTTTTTCTATCAGTGTAATCATCGACTGATTAGAGTCTTACTTGGTGATTGATAGTTATCTTTGCATGACATACTCTTATTTCTACGACCATTGGATAAACAAGAATTCCTTTGCTGCTGTAACACCTTGAAGTTGTAACTCATTTTGAGTCTAACCTCTTTCAACCTTTTTTTAACCCAAAAGGTTGAATGCGTAATGGCAAGCTCTCCAGTGCAAACCTCTTGTGATATGCTAAAAAATGTTGCACTTTATTAAAAGTTATAAAAATCAGTTCGTAGCAAATTTAGCTAAAGCATCTGCTAAAAGAGCTCATAGCTGAAACTTTTTCATTATCAACACAAAATTATAAATGAATAAAACTTTGAATTGGCTGTTTTGTTGATTCATCCTTTTCACCAAGTTTTTATGATATACGAGAGCAACATTTCTTTTTTTTTTGGTTTATAAAATAAAACCGCAAAAAAACAAATAAAAGCTAAATAAGTTCGGCCTGGCCGAATTTTATATTCACTCCACCATGGATCACATTTAAAAGAACTTGAGAAGTCAAATCAGGCGATCGGTTTATATGGAAGACTAAATGGCTTTTTGACAATGGATTTTGCTTTAACCATTTTTAAACTGGTGATCCAGATATTCAGGGTTACTGGTCTCGTTCAGATCCACACTAAATCCAAAATCATATTTCAAGCCTACCACTTGGGATACCCCATTTTTTAAGATCCGCAGTTCCTCCTGTGTCTATCCCAATTTGAGTGTAAAAAGTGTGGTCTCCAAAAAATTAATTTTGGTGTCAGATTTGTATTCTACTTTAAAATATCTTTCATTTGGTACCCATATTGCGCAAAGCGGTTAAAGTGTCCTGTTGAGTGGTATTTTTTTGGGGGTGGGGGCCCCCCGACACTTAGGGTAACATTTTAATGCCAAGTTCGTACTCTACTCTTAAATACCTTTCATTTGATACCCATATTGCCCAAAGCGATGAAAGTGTCCTCTTTGGGCTTTTTTGGAGGTTGGGACCCACCGGAAAATTAAGAGTGAAATTTGTATATCAAATTCGTACTCTACTCCAAAATACCTTTCATTTGATACCCATATTGTCCCAATCGGTACACATATCCGTTCAAGAGGGTTTTAGGATGGGGCGTCCCTCCAGGTTATATGACCCCAACATTTTTTGCCAATTTCTCGTTTTTGGGGTACCATAAGTTGGCATACAAAATCTGGACAATATGGGACTCAAATGAAAGGTATTCAGGAGTAGAGAACGAATTTCATATCAAAAATTGGGTCCAAGAAGCTGGGGGCCGCCCTAACCCCAAAAACCACTTAAAATAGGTTTTTTTGACGATCATGACAATATAGGACTCAATATGGGAGAAGATTGCAAATATAGTTAGGAAGGAGAAATAAGCTTTATAGTTTGTTGATTTCAAAAGGGGGCGGACCCACCCCCTTTACCCAAAAACAACACTCAAAATAAAAATTGGACCGATCGGGATAAAATGGGTATCAAATGAAAGGTTTTGGAAAATAGAATACGAATATGGTATTAACATTTGGGTCAAAGTACCCATCGGGCCGCCCCAACCCCAAAATTCTTCCACACAGACATATGTCACTATGGGCCTCAAATGAAAGGTATTCGGGAGTAGATTACAAATCTGGCATACAAAATGAGATCGAAGTATAGGTGGTCATCCTACCCCCCAAAAACGCCGTAAATGGGCCTATAACCCATCATTACTATAAGGGACTCGGTTTTTTTCAAAAACGGCTGAACCGATTTTTGTCAAACTTTCACAAATTGTGTAAGTTTGTCTGGAAGGAAACATAGGCTATATAATTTTTAAATATCGGATAGGGGCGGTCCCTCCCCCTTACCCCAACTAAGCAATCCAAAACCAAAAGTAGACCTTTCGGCACAATATGGGTATCAAATGAAAGGTATTGAAGACCAGAAAAAGAATATGGTATTAAAATTTGGGTTCAAGTACCCAGCGGGCCTGTCCAACCCAATAGCTCCTCTAAACTGGAATATTTGACGTTCATGTCAATATGGACGGCAAACGAAAAGTATTCGACAGTAGATTGCAAAAATGGGACAAAAAAACTAGGTCCAAGTAATGGGAGGACGCCCCACCCCAAGTACCACCAAATGGACATATTAACAGACCATGTCTATATGAGACTCAAATGAAAAGTATTTGGGAGTAGATTACGAATATGATTTTAAAATTTTTTTTCAAGTCTATGCGGCGCCTTTCCTTTCAAAAATAAGTCAAATAGGTTGATTGACCCATTATGATAATATGGGACTCAAATGAAAGGTATTTGAGTGTAAACAAGTAAAAAGGCGTTAAGTTCGGCCGGGCCGAACTTTGGATACCCACCACCTCGGGTATATATGTGAACCACATTTCGTCAAAATCCAGTGAAAAATTCATACCTTATGCCCCATAGCAGCTCTATAGATATCATCCGATTTAGACCAAATGCTTATAAGTACAAGTCATTGTTCAACCGAGAGATCGGTCAATATGGCAGTTATATCCAAATCTGGACCGATCTGAGCCAAATTGAAGACAAATATCGAAGAGCCCAACACAAGTCATTGTCCCAAATTTCGGCGACATCGGACAATAAATGCGCTTTTTATGGGCCCAAAACCTTGAATCGAGAGATCGGTCTATATGGCAGCTTTATCCAAATCTGAACTGATCAGGGCCAAATAGAAGAAAGATGTCGAAGGGCCTAAGGCAAATCACTGTCCTAAATTTCAGCAAAATCGGATAATAAATGTGGCTTTTGTGGGCCTAAGACCATAAATGGGAGGATCGGTATATATGGCAGCTATATCCAAATTTGGACCGATCTGGGCCAAATTGACGAAGAATGTTGAAGGGCCTAACACAACTCACTGTGCCAAATTTCATCCAAATCGGATAATAAATGTGGCTTTTATGGGCCTAAGACCCTAAATCGGAGGATCGGTCTATATGGCAGCTATATCCGATCTGGACCAAATTGACGGAGGATGTCAAGGGGCCTAACACAACTCACTGTCCCATATTTCAGCAAAATCGGATAATAAATGTGGCTTTTATTGGCCAAAGACCCTAAGTCGGAGGATGGGTCTATATGGCAGCTATATCCAACTCTGGACCGATCTGGGCCAAATTGACGGAGGATGTCAAAGGGCCTAACACAACTCACTGTCCCAAATTTCAGCAAAATCGGATAATAAATGTGGCTTTTATGGGCCTAAGACCCTAAATCGGGGGATCGGTCTATATGGGGGCTATATCAAGATATAGTCCGATATAGCCCATCTTCGAACTTAACCTGCTTATGAACAAAAAAAGAATCTGTGCAAAATTTCAGCTCAATATCTCAATTTTTAAAGACTGTAGCGTGATTTCAACAGACAGACGGACAGACGGACGGACATGTCTAGATCGTCTTAGATTTTTACGCTGATCAAGAATATATATACTTTATAGGGTCGGAAATGGATATTTCGATGTGTTGCAAACGGAATGACAAAATGAATATACCCCCATCCTTCGGTGGTGGGTATAAAAACAAATTTGGTATCCAATTTTGGAGCCAAGTGTTTTGGGGGTAAGCGCTAAAGCACCACCTAAACTGAACTTCATTTTCGATTATGGCAATCTGGAGCTCAAATCAACGGTATTTGGGAGTAAACAAAGAATTTCATATCTATTTTCAGGGCAAAGTTCCGGTGGTCGCCCCAGCCCCACAAAACCCTTCAAACTGTTCATATTTACCGACCATGCCAATATGGGGCTTAAATGAATTTAGCAGTGCAGCACGAATTTGATATCCACATGTGAGTCGAAATGTCTGTGGTGCCATCCTTCGCCTAAAAAGCACTTCTCATTACCCTAATTTTCAAAAACATCAGATCTCACAGTCTAAACAAAACATGGTTTCTATTTTTGGGGTCGGATGCCTCGGGGGCCGTCCAAAACCAGCCAAATGGCTATATGGACCAATCGCGATTTGCCCATGAACTTGCCCACTAAGGAACAGGGGCAAACTTCTCACATACAAATGAGTGCAGTCCGATGCAAGTTTAAGCTCAGCGATGAGGGATCTCCTTTATATAGCCGAGTCCGAACGGCGTGCCACAGTGCGACACCTCTTTGGAGAGAAGTTTTACATGGCATAGTACCTCACAAATGTTGCCAGCATTAGAAGGGGGAATACCACTGCTGAACATTTTTTCTGACTCGCCAGGATTCGTACCCAGGCGTTCAGCGTCATAGACGGACATGCTAACCTTTGCGCTACGGTGGTACGTTTCGGCTAGTATACAATAATTTTTTTTAAAAATTTTAATCATTCATTTGCTCGAATGCTTTTATTCTCCATCATTTTTCCCCTGTGGCATTTAGTATTCATTCAAATCACAGTTTTTAGGTATTGCAACTGCTGTAGGGTATATCATAGTCCCTTCTTTTCCAATTTTATTTTGGCACACTTTTTTTTTTGTACGTACAATAGCAGGTTAGATTGACTTTCATATTGATTTGGTTTTCTCTTGCGTAGCTGCTGTCAATGCCATATCCACTTTCTGTCTTATAGTGACCCGGTTTGTGAAGGAATATAATTCATGGCCTAAATACGCCATACGATTATGAAATATGTGGATGTGTATGGGAACAATGGCAGCATTGTTTCCAACAATGGCTATTGCAACAATAAAAGTTTTCTATTACGTGTATTACAACACAGGAGGAAGCAAGTCGGACAAATTATAAAAGGCATCAAACCCTTCGTCTGTTACATGGCCCCGTATTCATTCTCGCATAGTGTTGGCGTTATCTGTGTATGAAGTGCATCAACTAGAAATAAGTGAAAAAAAAGCGAAACGCTACATAATGGAGGATGATTGCGGTTAGCTTTGTTAACATGAAGCGTTTGAGGTAAATTTAATGAAAACTGACCATGATATTGATAGCAAAATTTGTAAACCCTCTATGCTGCCACCTACGCAAAGACATACCTGTTAGAAACAAGGCCAACAAATATGAAACATAATATGAGCAAATAGAAATTTGGTATGTAAAGAATTTTTGGAAAAACAAGAGTACAATTTTCGCATTTAAAAACTATGCAAAACTATGGCATCCAGGTTTTTAATTGAATAGAATTGTAACTAAGGTTTAGTGTTGCAGTAACAATAAATTTGTTGGTCTTTGATGGAAAGCTCATTCAAATTGCTACCACATACTTTCCAGCACTCATTTAAATGCAAAGGATGGCTAGTTAATGCAGAAAGGCTGAATATGTAATTCTGCGCTCATTGGCCCCGGACATTGTAGGCAGGCAATGTATATAGACAAGAATACTGGATTATCCTTTAACAAGGATGATCGAGAGACCGGTTTACATGGGAGCTATATCAGGTTATAGACTGATTTGTACCGTATTGATCACAATTGTTGGAAGTCGTAACAGCATACCGTATTTAAAATTTTAGTCAAATAGGACAATAGTCAAATAGGAATCGGACTCAAAAAGTCAAATCGGAAGATCGGATTATATGGGAGTGTTGTGAAAAATATATCTTTTTCGAAGCACATCCAAATAGCTCACATGCATCAACTTATTAACATTTTTCCTATCGGTCATCATCAACTATTCTCATCAAAATTACTCCAACAGCTTGTCATCGACTCATCGAACAACAACCAAGGCCAAACTGATCATTATTATCATAAATAACATCATTATTAGCATATCTCTAACTCCTCTAAACTACAGCGCATTTCTATTTATTTAAAATTAGCCCGCCAATATGCGTGCTGATCTGCGTGGGCGTTCACATTACCCCTCTTGCCTCTTATGTGCATACTTATGCTCCAGCAGCTTGTGCGTCGCCACCCCCTACTGCAGAGGTTAAGCATAGGCCTAGTTTGATATAGAACGCAACAACAACCACATATCCGGGATTACAGAATAGCAGCACGCAGATCAATACGTCTATGCCTAATCACACACACTTTAGTATTTTTGCTTTACATTGCGAATGCATGTGCAACGATCAAACCATAGCTTGGGATTGCAATAAATAGATAGTCAATGAGTGCCAACATCAAACATGCTGGAACTAAGTTTGATTGGACATGCATGCATTCGCCACATAAGTTGGTTTATTTTCATGTAACATCTAATAAGTAAATATGTACGATATATACATTTTCTATTAGATTTTAAGACTTTTTAACTTTTGTTTTATTTTACATCGATAAGTACTTTGGCTTATAAATTGTTTAACCTTTTTTCCAAACTTTGCTGTTTGAATAAAGAAATCACTTTGTCTTTTTTTGTACTGTGCATAGGCAAAAGGGAAAATTATCTCAACAGGGGGCTACTAGCCGAACAGGGCTCGATCCGCTGCGCCTTCTTTAACTTTCTAATATTTTTTTAGGGTGGAGACACTTCGCCCTGAATGCGGATATCGAATTCGTGCCATTGTAGCCTATGACGCTGAACGCGTTCCAATGCTGGCGAGAACATCGGAAAAAGCTTTTATTGTTGGCGACATTTGCGAGGTACAATGCCATGTCCGGTAATTCAAAAAATGTTCCCCAAAGAGGTGTCGCACTGCGGGACGCCGTTCGGACTCGGCTATAAAAAAGGTCCCTTATCGTTGAGTTTAAAATAAATCGGAAAGCTCTCACTAATGTGTGAGAATTTGGCCCTTCTCGGTTCCTGGTGGTAATGTTCTTCCTGAGGGTAATGTTCTCATTAGGGGAGGGATGGCATCTCAGACATTTCGACTCAAATATGGACATCAAATTCGTGCTGCACTTCCAAATCCCTTTAATTTGAGCCTCATATTACCATGGTCGGTAAATATTTGGCAATTTGCACTGAAAATTGATGTCAAATTCGTTCTTGATTCCCAACGGAAATGAAGTCCAGTTTAGGGGGTGCTATCAAATTAATTCCTTACTCCCAAATACCGTTGATTTTGAGCTCCACATTGCCATAATCGGAAATGAAGTCCAGGTTAGGGGGTGCTTTAGGGCGTACCCCAAAACACTTGGATCCAAAATTGGATATCAAATTCGTTTTCAACTCTCAAATACCTTTTATTAGAGTCCCATATAGTCATAATGGGTCAAATAACCCATTTGACGTATCTTTAGGAGAAAAAGCGCCACCTAGACTTGACCGCAAAAGTTAATGTCATATTTGTAACCTACTCCCAAATACCTTTCATTGGAGTCCCATATAGCCATGGTCGGCTAATATACACATTTAGGGGTATTTGGGGGTGGGCGACTCCCATTACTTGGACCTAATTTTGTAGGCCATAATTGTAATCTACTGCCGAATACTTTTCATTAGAGTCCCATATTGACATGAACTTTGAATATATCTGTTAAGAGGAGTTTTAGGGTTGGGTGGGGGGCACGCTGGGTACTGGGACCCAAATTTTAATACCATATTCGTTTTCTGGTCTCCAATACCTTTCATGTGATACCCTCATTGTGTCCATCGCACCACTTTCGCATATGGATGGCGTTGTTGGGGTAAGGAGAAGGGTCTGCCCCCACTCGATTTCTAAAAATTATATAGCCTATGTTGCCTTCCGGACAAACGTAGACTATCTATGAAAATTTTAAAAAAAATCGGTTCAGCCAAGTATCATATAGTCATAATAAATAAATTCCCATCACGGGATAACTGTGAACACCTCATAGGCTGTGGTGGTGGTGGTGGTGTTCAGTGCTATCACGAGAAGCTCAGCAGCGAGCTACCGGGCGCGTCCACAGGTTGCGGATAGTGGAGTGCTCCATACGGAGTAGCTGCAGCGGCTGTCGCGGACAATCAGCGGTATCGAGCGGAGAGTCTCAGTGAGAGGACAGGCGGCACCGGCTATTGCACAAATTCTGAGTGCCTGTAATGCTCGATAGACCAGGCGGGTTATTGGCGCCTTTAAATAACCAATGGCCACCCTGTTCCCGCGGTCTTTTGGACCGAAACGAACTTGCTCGCCTACAGTAGCTTGACGAGAATCGTCACCTCCACATGAAAATGTGGCTACAACAACAACAACAACAAAATAAATTTGGTTGTAGGTCATAATTTTATTATGCATACCAAACTTCTGTCAAACCAGCTAAAATTAAAGCTTCTAGGAAGCGAACAAGGATGATCGAGAGTCTGGCTTGCATGGGATCTATATCGGGTTATTGACTGATAAGGACCGTATTTGGCACAGTTGTTGGAAGTCATTCAAAATTTCCGCCAAATCGGACAAAAATTGCCGCTTGCAACTGCTCAAGAAATCAAATTGGAAGATCGTTTTATAAGGGAGCTTTATCAGGTAATAGACTGATTTGGGTCGTACTTGGCACAGTTGTTGAAAGTCTTAACGTAATAATACGTGAACAATTTCAGCCAAATGGGACAAAAATTGCGGCTTCCAGGGGCTAAAGAAGTCAAATTAGGAGATCGGTTTGTATGGGAGCTATATCAGGTTATAAACTAATTTGGACCTTACTAGCCACAGTTACTGAAAGTCGTAATAGAACACTACGTGCAAAATTTCCCCAAATCGGACAATAATTGCAGCTTCCAGGGGCTCAAGAAGTCAAATCTGGAGATCGGTTAATATGAGAGTATTAAGCGCAGTTGTTATGTTATAACATAACAGAACACTACATGCAAAATTTCATTCACATCAGACAAAAATTGCGGCTTGCAGGGGCTAAATTAGTCAAATGAGGAGATCGGTTTCCAGGGACTCAAGATGTCAAATCAGGAGATCGGTTCATATGGGAGCAATATCAGTTTATATACCGATTCGGACCGTACTTAGCTCATTTCTTGGAAGTCATAGCAAAACATGTGCAAAATTTCAGCCAAATCGGACAAAAATTTAAGCTTCCAAAGGCTCTAAAAGTCAAATCGGGAGATCGGCAGTTGGTGGAACTCAACAAAACACTATGTTCAAAACTTCAGTCAAATCGGACAAATATTGCGGCTTGTCAGGGCTCAAGAAGTCAAATCGGGGAATCGTTTTATATGGGAGCTATATCTAAATCTGAACCGATAGGATCCATTTGCGATACCCAACGACCTACACCAATATTAAGTATCTGAAGCTTCCAGGGGCTCAAGAAGTCAAATCGAGAGATCGGTTTATATGGGAGCTAAACAGGTTATAGACCGATTTGGAACGTACTTGGCACAGTTGTTGGAACTCTAAACAAAACACCATGTTCAAAACTTCAGTGAAATCGAACAAATATTGCGAATTGTTAGGGCTCAAGAAGTCAACTCAGGGAATCGGTTTATATGGGAGCTATATCCAAATCTGAACCGATAGGACCCATTTGGAATCCCCAACGACCTACACCAATATAAGGTATCTGTGCAAATAATATATACTTTATGGGGTCCTAGATCAACATTTCCAGGTGTTACAAACGGAATTCCTAGTTTAGTATACACTCTTCCTATGGTGGTGGGTACAAGAACAAAGAAACACAAATTGATTTTTATACCCTCCACCATAGGATGGGGGGTCTACTAATTTCGTCATTCCGTTTGTAACACCTCCAAAATTCGCATCTAGAACCCCATAAAGTATATGTGTTCTTGATTGTCATGACATTTAAAGTCGATCTAGCCATTACCGTCCGTCTGTCAATAACACACTAACTTTCGATGGAGTAAAGTTAGGCGCCATATAAACCGATCTTGGGTTTTGACTTCTTGAGCCTCTAGAGGGCGCAACTCTCCCCCGATTTATTTTTTTACGACTTCCAATAACTGTGCTAAGTGGGGCGCAAATCGTTACATACCCTGATATAGCTGCCATATAAACCGATCTGGGATCTTGACTTCTTGAGCCTCTAGAGGGCGCAATTGTCATCCGATTGGATTGAAATTTTGCACGACGTGTTTTGTTATGACTTCCAACAACCGTGCCAAATATGGTTCAGATCGGTCAATGACCTGATATAGCTGCCATAAAAACCGATCTGAGATCATGACTTCTTGAGCCTCTAGAGGGCGCAATTTTCATCCGATTGGATTGAAATTTTGCACAACGTGTATTGCTATGACTTCCAACTACCGTGCCAAGTATGGTTCAGATCGCTCAATGACCTGATATAGCTGCCATATAAACCGATCTTGAATCTTGACTTCTTGAGCCTCCAGAGGGCGCAATTGTCATCCGACTGGATTGAAATTTGACACGACGTGCTTCGCTATGACTTCCAACAATCGTGCAAAGTATGGTTCAGATCGCTCAATAACCTGCTATAGCTGCCATATAAACCGATCTGGGATTTTGACTTCTTGAGCCTTTAGAGGGCGCAATTGTCATCCGATTGGATTGAAATTTTGCACGACCTGTTTCGCTATGACTTCCAACAACCGTCCCAAGTATGGTTCAGATCGGTCAATAACCTGATATAGCTGCCATATAAACCGATCTTGAATCTTGACTTCTTGAGCCTCTAGAGGGCGCAATTGTCATCCGATTTGGCAGAAATTTTGTATAACGGCTTCTCTCATGACCTTCAACATACGTGTCCAATATGGTCTGAATCGATCAATAGCCTGATACTGCTCCCATATAAACCTATCTGCGGATAATGCTTCTTGAGCCCCTGCAAGGCGCAATTCTTATCCGAATGAACTGAAATACTACACAATGACTTCTACAATGTTCAGCATTCATTTATGATCCAAATCGGACTATAACTTGATATAGCTCCAATAGCATAACAGTTCTGATTCAATATTCTTTGTTTGCCTAAAAAGCTATACCGCGCATAGAACTCGACAAATGCGATCCTTGGTGGAGGGTATATAAGATTCGGCCCGGCCGAACTTAGCACGCTCTTACTTGTTTTTACTACCATCAAAAATAAATCGGAAATGAATATTTCGATGTGTTGCAAACCGAATGACGGATTGAAAACAAAATGAATATACCCCATCCTACATTGGACATTTTACTCATTTTATGCACATTTTAGTAGGTAGTTCAAATATATTTCGGATTTCTATGGAAATTATTTCGTTTATATGTGAAATATTTCATTTATTTTTCAATTCATCCGTTTGCTGTCTCCAGTTAAAAGTTGTCTCCATTTCTGTTTTTATTACGCCTTTTCTTTCATTTCTCTCTCATGTGATGTAAATGAAACAGGATTTTTTTTTCAGGGAACTGGAAAATGTATATAAATAAGTAACTTGTGATATATATACAGGGTGGCTGATGAAAGCCGCTACCAAAAAAAAATGTAATAACTTTTTTTCTATTTAATAATAATAATTTAATAATTAATTTAATTAATTAATTTAATTAATTAATTAATTAATTTAATTAATAATAATTTAATAATTAATTTAATAATTTAATTTAACATGAATAAAAGAAAAATGTATTCCATACACCGAAAAAAAAATGTAGCAATATTCATCATTGTAGCAATATTCAGCCACCCTGTATCATAAAAAATTGAGATGGAATTTCTCTTTCTTCGAATTATAATAATCAACGAATATTTTTGCCATAGCAATTATTCTTTAAATTTCTGCGAATTTCTTGTACGTCTTTCTATATTACCATCCAAATGGTTTACGAGTAAGACTTCATTTTTTACTGGCTAATGTCATTTGTTTTGTGCATGGTTGTTTTGTTTAGTTTAGACTAGCCGAACCGGGCCCGCTCCGCTGCGCCTTCCTTAACTCTCTTATATGTTTTTAGTGTGGGGACACTTTGCCCTGCATGTGAATATCGAATTCGTGCCATTGTAGCATATGACGCTGAACGCCTGCGTTCGAATCCTGCCGAGAACATCGGACAAAATTTAAAGCAGTGGTTATCGTCGCTTAATGCTGGCGACATTTGCGAGGTACCATGCCATGCATGGTCATACAAAAATTCTGCCCAAAGAGGTGTCTCACTGCGACACACCGTTCGGAACCGGCTTTAAAAAAAGGTCCCTTAACACTTAGTTTAAACTTGAATCGGAGAGCACTCATTGATGTGTGAAAAGTTTGCCCCTGCTCGGTTCTTAGGCAAATTTTTACTGTACTCCCAACTGCAGTTATTGAGTCCATTCTAAGCTATATATCCATTTGGCGGTCCCCGAGGCACCAGACAATACTGCAACCGATGTACTGGCTGCTGTATGAGCGCAAAAAAAATCGAACGAATTGCATCGATATTATTGTATTGGGAAGTGCTTTTTAGGAAAAGAATGGCACCTCAGACATTTCGACTCAAATATGGATATCAAATTCGTGCTACACTCACAAATCCCTTTAATTTGAGCCCCATATTGCCATGGTCGGTAAATATAAATCGTTTGGAAGGTGTTTTGGAGCTGGGACGGTGACGGGTACGTTGCCCTGGAAATAGATATCAAATTCGTTCTTTACTCCCAAATACCGCTGATTTGAGCTCCATATTGCCATAGTGGGATATGAAGCTCAGATTAGGGTGTGCTTTAGGACGTATCCCCAAACACTTGGCTCCAAAATTTGGATATCAAATTCGTTTCCTACTCTTAAATACCTTTCATTTGAATCCCATATTTTGTCATAATGGGTCGATTGAGCTATTTGACATATTTTTAGGAGGAAAAGTACAACCTTGACTTGAACACAAACTTTAATGTCATATTCGCAATCTACTCCCAAATACATTTTAAATGAGTCCCATATAGACATGGTCGGTCAATATGCCAATTTGGGGGGGGTATTTAGGGGTGGGGCGACCTCCCATTACTTGGACCTAATTTTTATACCACATTTTTGTAACCTATTGTCTTATACTTTTCATTTGAGACCCATATTGACACACACGAAGGTCGAATATATGTGTTTGGAGGAGTTTTTGGGTTGGGGAGGCCCGCTAGGTACTTGGACCGAAATTTTAGTACGATATTCGTTTTCTAGTCTCCATTACCTTTTATTTGATACCCATATTATGCCTATCGGTCCACTTTTGATATTGGATGGCGTTGTTGGGGAAGGACCGCCCCCATCCGATATCTAAAAATTATATAGGCTATGTTCCTTTCCATACAAAACTTACACAATCTGTGAAAATTTTAAGAAAATCGGTTTAGCCGTTTTTGATTCTAAGGAACAAACAAAAAACCGAGTCCCATGTAGTCATGATGGGTCATATGCCCATATAAGGCGTTTTTGGGGGTATGGTAACCCCTTGTACTTCGATCTGATTTTGTATGACAGATTCGTAATCTACTCCCAAATACCTTTCATTTGAGGCCCATATTGACTTGAACGTCCAATATGTCTGTTTGGGGAGAATTTTGGGGTTGGGGCTGCCCGACTGGTAAAAATACAATGCAAATTGAGCCCATGAGCATTCCACTAAGGAACAGGGTTTCCTACCAACACCACCCAAAATCGAAAGTGGACCGATCGGGACAATATGGGTATTAAATGAAAGGTATTGGAAAATAGAATACGAATATTGTATTAAAATTTGGGTCTAAGTACCAGTCAGGCTGGGGGGGGAGGGGTAAACTATCCCCTGCCCGACTGGTATTTCGACCCAAATTTTAATACAATATTCGTATTCTATTTTCCAATACCTTTCATTTAATACCCATATTGTCCCGATCGGTCCACTTTTGATTTTGGGTGGTGTTTGTAGGAAACGGGGGAGGGTCCGCCCCCTTCCGAATTCAACAAATTATAAAGCCTTGTTCTCCTTCCTGACCATATTCGCAATCTACTCCCGAATACCTTTCATTTGAGTCTCATAATGTCATGGTTGTCCGGACCCCCAGTTACTTGAACCCAATTTTTAGTTTGAAATTCGTTCTCTACTCCTGAAAACTTTTCATTTGAGTCCCATACTGTCCCGATCGCTCCACTTTTATTTTTTGGTAGTTCTTTTGGCATAAGGGGAGGGTCCGCCCCCCCTTCCGATTTTAAAAAACTTATATAGCCTATGTTTCCTTTCAGACCAACCTACACAATCTGTGGAACAAACAAACAAACACCAATTGAATTTTATAAATAAGATATTTATTCACATACAGCAAAATTTTAAATGTTGCACTTTTAGTGTTTATCATTCGCACACAACCAGAGCTGGCAAACTATCGACGGCACTAACGATAATTTCGATAGTTTAATTTTTATGTCAATATCCATACTTTACGCTACGAATGTGTCGGCCGAAAAAACATATATGTCCGATATACTAGTTTTTTTTTTATTATTTATAAAAAAATCTTTTTTCCGATTCCAATTTCACATTTCGTATTCAATACAAGAGTTCAATTTGTGTTGTGTTTTAATTCGATATGCTATCAACTTTTTTGACGACATAGAATGTGGCATTTGTAGCTGCTAAAAATTCAAATATGCAAAGAAGAACGGATGTTTGTATTAGTCACATTCGAGTAACAGCTCAATCCGCTTGTTCAGAAGTTCATTTCCCATATCCATTTTAACGCACTGAATATTTCAACGCTCCAATCAAAGTGAACAATATCAGGGGGAGAGAGGGAAAAAATGGCAAGTTGTCATAGAACAGCATCATCAGCATGAAACTAAGTATCAGCAAATTGTCATAGCAAATAAATATACGAAATAAGCGCTAACAACTGCGAATATTAAAAAATTCCTCTCTACGACGTACACTTTTGTTTCCTTTTCTCAGAAGCCATGCTTGACTTTCATATCAAAGAAGCTAATAAGAAAATGGATTACAAAGAATCATTTACATATTGCCAACATACCAATAAGGCATTTTGAATTTTCAAAGCCAATCGCATAGAACGCAAACAGTCAATGTTTTTCAATTAGATATACGAACATGGCACCTTGCGAAAGAACTCGATGTCTACTTTTTATATAAACCACCATCCTATGGCCCCCTTTAATATGTTATCGTAGGGCTCTATGAAACGATGGAAAGAGCGTGCCTGCACCCAAAAATATTAGTAAAAAGGACGCAAAGACATTAAGTTCGGCTGGGGCAAACATTGAATATCCATTACTACGAACATATATCCAATAAAAACTAGTTTCAGAAAAATGTCGAAGAGCCTAACACAATATACTGTCCCAAATTTCGGCGAAATTGGACAATAAATGCGTCTTTTACGAACCCAAAACCTTAAATCGATAGATCGGTCTATATGGCAGCTATATCCAAATCTAAGCCGATCTCGGCCATATTGCAAAAGAATTTCGGGGGGCTTATCTTAACCCACTGTCTCAAATTTCGGCGACATCGGACAATAAATGCTCCTTTTATGGGCCCAAAACCTTATATCGAGAGATTGGTCTATATGGTAGCTATATCCAGATCCGACCGATCTCTGCCATATAGTAGAAGAATGTCGGGCGGCTTATCTTAACTCACTGTCACAAATTTCGACGACATCGGACAATAAATGTGCCTTTTATGCGCCTAAGACCCTAAATCGGAAGATCGGTCTATATGGCAGCTATATCCAAATCTAGATCGATCTGAGCCAAATTGAAGAAGGATGTCGAAGGGTCTAACACAACTCACTGTCTCAAATTTCTGCAAAATCGGATAATAAATGTGGCTTATATGGGCTTAAGACCCTAAATCGAGAGATCGGTCTATATGGGGGATATATCGCGATATAGTCCGATATAGCCCATCTTCGAACTCAACCTGCATATGGACAAAAACCGAATTGGTGCAAAGTTTCAGCTCAATATCTCAATTTTAAAAGACTGTTGTGTGATTTCAACAGAAAGACGGACGGACATGGCTAGATCGTCTTAGACTTTTACGCTGATCAAGAATATATATACTTTATAGGGTCGGAAATGGATATTTCGATGTGTTACAAACGGAATAACAAAATGAATATACCCCATCCTTCGGTGGTGGGTATACAAATTACCATATATAAATGCACTAGCTGAAATGGGCCCGCTCCGCTGCACCTTCTTGTACAGTATATGGAACCAAATATACTAATCTCGTCATTTGTAATGCCTCGAAATAATAATCTAAGACCCCATAAAGAATATATATTCTTGATCGTCTCGACGTTCTGAGTCGTTCGTCCGGCTGTCCGTCTGTCCAAATCCCGATAGCGGTCGAACGCGTCAAGCTAGTCGCTTGAAATTTTGTATAGACACTTAATATTGATGTAGATCATTGAGGATTGTAAATGGTCCACATCGGTTCAGATTTAGATATAGCTCCTATATAAACCGATCTCCCGGTTTGATTTCTTGAGCCACTGGAAGCCACAATTTTTGTTCGATTTGGATGAAATTTTACATGTAGTGATCCGTTATGACTTCTAATAACTGTGCCAGGTGCGCTCTAAATCAGGCAAGAATCTTATATAGTTCCTATGTAAATCGATATCCCGATTTTACTCCTTGAACCCCTGGAAGCCTTAATTTTCATCTGCTTTGGCTAAAGTTTCGCACAAAGTGTTCTGTTATGATTTCTTACAACTGTGCCAAGTACTGTTTAAATTGTTCAAGAACCTGGTATAGCTCCCATACAAACCGATCTACTGATTTGACGTCTTAAGCCTTTACAAGCCGCGATCCGATTTGGCTGAAATTTTTCATATATTGTTCTGTTTTGACCTTCAACAACAACTGTGCCAAGTTCGGTCCAAATCAATCTGTAACCAGATATAGCTCCCATATTTAACAGAATCCATGGTGGTGAGTTTCCAAGATTCGGCCTCGCCGAACTTAGCACGCTTTTTTTTTTTCTTTCTTTTGCCCCATTGGGGTGGATGGCCTTAGGTCGCTGTCAAAGAAGGACATTGTGAATGGTTTCTCATAAATGTCACTAAGGTGATAGTGTCCATTCGACAAATGCAACTAACTTGAGGCAATGGCTCAGTGATGCCAAGCTGGGAGACTACTATTGCTGGCACTTTTATTCTTTAATAAAGGAAAAAAAAGAGCATTCGTCTAAGGAGACTATCCATCGTATATTTTAATATTTGCCACATAAAGTGAATTAACAATGGATATTCTTGTTGGTCTACGAAATCGCTCGGAGGGTTTTGGGTCATGTAAGTTTGGATGTTAGGTGTACCCCTTTCTTAAAAGACTTTATTTGAGCACGGTATTCCCATGGGGATTTTGGAAAAGGGACGGCCCTTAGACATTCCGCCTCGAATGTGGATATAAAGTTTGTTCTCTAAACCCAAATACCTTTCATTTGGGTCCCTTATTGCCATTATTTACACATATGTCGAGTTGGGAAATTTTCAGGGGGTGGAGCGGCCAACCAGACACTTATCGCTTAATAAATATCAGGATCGTGCTCTGCTTTTAAATTACATTTATGTAAACCCCATGTTCCCATTGATTTGACGGGCGTTTATGGAATGAGGCGTCCCCCTAACATTTGGCGGCAAACTTGGATATATAATAAATTTTCTACTCTCAAATAGCTCTTATTTGGGCCCTTTATTGCTATATTCGGCAAATATGTCCGGTTTGAGGATTACGTTCTTAACAACTATCGACATCATGCTATTGGGGTGGGACGGTCCCTAGATACTTGGTCGTAAATTTTGATATCAGATTCTTACTGTACTCACAAATATTTTCCATTTCAATCCCATATTTCTATAGTCGGCAAGTATGTCCGGTTTGAAGGGTGTTTTCAGGGATGGGGCGCTTGACTTACTTGACCCTTAAAATATATGTATATCAGATTCGTGCTCTACTCCCAAAGACCTTTCATTTGAGCCCCATATTCCCATGGTCAGTAAATTTGTCCTCTTTAAGAGTTGGTTTAGGGGAGGGGCGGCCAAACACTTGGACACTTGGTCCCACATTTGAATATCAGGTATAAAAATACTGGTGTTGAGGATTGACAAAATTCATTAGAGCAAAAGACAATTAGCTGCCAAGTACAAGAAAGCACAATAAGAGTTTCTAAAACATACGCATTGTATGGTAATATCTATGACATAAAGAAATACCCATCCCAAAGTAGATATTTAAATGTGCGAAAGCAACAACTGCCATACATAAATTTTGTAAACATCACCATAGCATAGAAGGTATATTCATTTAATAATTCCGATTGCAACACATCGAAATATCCATTTACGACCATACAAAGTATATATATTTCTGATCGTCGTAAGTCCGTCTGTGTGTTCGTCCGTCCAGCTGTATGTTCGTCAGTTGTAGTCACGATAGTCTTTAAAAATTGAGACCTTGCACAGAACGGCATTTCTTCTGTTCGCAGATTAAGTTCTTGAGTGGACTCTGTGCCTTGTATCAGAGTTTTCGGGACCTGAATCAAATACGATCCACACCAGCAACCATTTACGTATTTCTATGGATATGAGTAGAGTGGAGTTGTTATAAAAAAAGGATGGTTATTTTATCCATGGTGGTGGGTATCCAAATTTCGACACGTACGAACTTAACATGTTTTTACCTGGTATACCCACCACCGAAAGATGCGGGCATATTCATTTTGTCATTCTGTTTGCAACACATCGAAAAATCCATTTCCGACCCTATAAAGTATATATATTCTTGATCACTGTAAATATCTAAGACGATCTAGCCATGTCCATCCGTCTGTCTGTTGAAATCACGCTACAGTCTTAAAAAATAAAGATATTGAGCTGAAACTTTGCACAGATTCTTTTTCTGTCTATAAACGGATTAAGTTCGAAGATGGGCTATACCGGTCTATATCCTGATATAGCCCCATATAGACCGATCCGCCGATTTAGGGTCGTAATCCATAAATCCCATAAAAACCATATTTGCTATCTGATTTTGCTGACAGTTAGTTGTGTTAGGTCAGTCGACATCCTTCTTCAATTTGGCCCAGATCGGTCCAGATTTGGATATAGCTGCCATATAGACCGATCTCTCGACTTAAGGTTTTATACCCAAAAAAGTCGCATTTATTGTCCAATTTGGCCGAAATTTGGGACAGTGAGTTGCGTTAGGCCCTTTGATATTCTTGTTCAATTTGGCTGAGATAGGTCTAGATTTGGATGTAGTCTTGGGCCCAAAAGAAGCGCATTTATTATCCGATTTTGCCAAAATTTGGGACAGAGACTTGTGTTAGGCGCTTCGACATTCTTTTTCAATTTGGCTGAAATCGCTCTGGATTTGGATATAGCTGCCATATAGACCGATCCGCCGATTTAGGGTCTTAGGCCCATGAAAGCCACATTTATTATCCGATTTTGCTGAAACTTGGGACAGTGAGTTGTGTTAGGCCCTTCAACATTCTTCTTCAATTTGGCTGAAATCGGTTTAGATTTGGATTTAGCTGCCATATAGACCGATCTCTCTTGTCTTGTTCCCATAAAAGGCACATTTATAATCCGACTTCGCTGAAATTTGACGCGGTGACTTATGTTAGGCTTTTCGAAACCCGTGTCGCATATGGTTCATATCGGTCCAGATTTGAATATATTGGCGCCATATAGACCGATCTCTCGATTTTAGGTTTTGGAACCATAAAAGGTGCATTTCTTATCTGATTTAGCCGAAATTTGGGAAAGTGAGTTGTGTTAGGCCCTTCGACATTCATCTTCAATTTGGCTGAGATCGGTCCAGAATTGGATATGGCTGCCATATAGACCGATCTCTCGATTTAAGGTTTTGGGCCCAAAAAAGACCCATTTATTGTCCGATTTCGCCGAAATTTGGAACAGTAAGTTATGTTAGGCCTTTCGAAATTTTTCTTCAATTTGGCTGAGATCGGTTGAGATTTGGATATAGCTGCCATATAGACCGATCCGCCGATTTAGGGTCTTAGGCCCATAAAAGACGCATTTATAATCCCATTTCTCCGAAATTTAGGACAGTGAATAGCGTTAGGCCCTTCGATAACTTTCTGCAATATGGCTCAGATCGGTCTAGATTTGGATATAGCTGCCATATAGACCGATCTCTCAATTTAAGGTTTTGGACCCATAAAAGGCGCATTTATTGTATGATTTCCCCGAAATTCGAGACAGTGAGTTGCGTTAGGCTCTTTGACAACTTTCTGCAATATGGCTCAGATAGGTCCAGATTTGGATATAGCTGCCATATAGACCGACCTCTCAATTTAAGGTATTTGGCCCATAAAAGGGACATTTGTAATCCGATTTCGCTGAAATATGATACAGTGACTTATGTTAGGCTTTTGGACATCCGCGTCGTATATGGTTCAGATCGGTCTATATTTGGATATAGCTAACTCATCTATGGTGGGCTACCCATTCAACCTGACCTCATTCATCCCAACCTAATTGAAACGACTCAACCCCTTTTCATTTAACTGAAGCCCTAACTAAAATGTTATTGCCTACAACCTATTTGCAAAGCAACCTTTGCAGCATTTGGTCCGTTTGACCTTATTTAAGTATTATCAACTCCAAAAAAACTGTTAACCCAGCATAAATCAAAATCCAAAAAAATGCTTAAAAAAACCAAACGAATTTACACTTAAAAATAAACCAGCAAAACACCTACTAAACTAAATGGAAAGTAAGTGTTCAACTTGTCCCCAGTTATATAGCATTCAATTGCATTGCATTATGACTCCATGCTTTGCAACAGCATAATACCAAAATATTTTTCTAAAAGTTTTCTATATATACTTTTCTATTGTATTATATCTTCTTCTATTTTAGTCTATCAACAACAAAAAGGACTTTTCATGGCATTTGCTATCAGAAATGAGATTTTTCACACTTTGCTCATTGCCAACGCAACAGTCAAATACGTGTCTGCTTTGAACTCACAAAGAAACGAAGGAGACTTTGTACTTATCTAAGCATTTTTGTTCAAAACGAAATATACATAAATCCCCACTTTTATTTAAATAATTGGGGCATCTGGGGCATTTGATGAGAAAAATGTAAAATCAGCAAAATTTTGAAATATTTGCTGGCGGAGAAAATAATGACCATCTACAGAAATGGCAAGAATGTGGAAAATGGACACAAAGAAAATAATCATGCTTTAAAACAAAATTGCTAAATTAAAAATTTTATTGAAGCGGCAATACGAATGAAAGACAACTGACTAACAAATGGCACTTCAATTAGAAACAAATAAAAGCGCTTTAAGTTGTGAGCGACCGAATGATATGTACTCTTCGCAAAGGATGCCATTTACCAAGTACTTTAGATGATTTTGATTTAAAAGCAGCAGCGGATTACAAATGGATTCTTCAGGTGCGTACAACTTCATAGTATTTCATATTTATTAAGGACAGGACTTAGTTAGATGTAACAAGAAAAGTGTGCTAAGTTGGGTCGGGCCGATTCTTTTATGCCCTCCACCATGGACCGCTTTTGTCGAGTTATTTTCCCGGTACCTCTTTTTGGGCAAACATATTTGAAAGGAAAGAATTGCTATGACATTGGAGCTATAATATCAATAATAGGGAGATCGGTTTATATGGGAGTTGTATCAGGCTATAGACCGATTCTGACCATAATTGACACGTATGTCGAAGTTCATGAGAGAAGTCGTTGTACAAAATTTCAGCCAAATCGAATAAGAATTGCACTCTCTAGTGGCTCAAGAAGTCAAGTTTCAAGATCGGTTTATATGGCAGCTATATCAGGATATGGACCGATTTAAACCATAATTTGCACAAATGTTGGAAGTCATAACAAAATACCTCGTGCAAAATTTCAGCCAAATCGGATAAGAATTGCGCCCTATAGAGGCTGAAGAAGTCAAGACCCCAGATCGGTTTATATGACAGCTATATCAGGTTATGGACCGATTTGAACCATACTTAACTCATCAGTTAAAAGTCATAACAAAACACCTCATGCAAAATTTCAGCCAAATCGGATAAGAATTGCGCTCTTTAGTGGCTCAAAAAGTCAAGACCCCACATCGGTTTATATGACAGCTATATCAGGTAATGGACCGATTTCAACCATACTATGCACAAATGTTGGAAGTCATAACAAAACACCTCATGCAAAATTTCAGCCAAATCGGATAAGAATTGCGCCCTATAGAGGCTGAAGAAGTCAAGACCCCAGATCGGTTTATATGACAGCTATATCAGGTAATGGACCCATTTCAACCATACTTTGCACAAATGTTGGAAGTCATAACAAAACACCTCATGCAAAATTTCAGCCAAATTGGATACTTCGCCCTGAATGCGGATATCGAATTCATGCTAATGTAGCCTATGACGCTGGACACGTTCGATTCCTGGCGAGAACATCAGACAAAGCGGTGTTTATCCCCTCTCAATGTTGGCGACATTTGCCAGGTGCAATGCCATGCATGGTCATTTAAAAAAGTGTTCCCCAAAGAGGTAAAAAAAGGTCCCTTATCATTGCCCCTTCTAGGTTCCTGGTCGTAATGTTCTTCCTTAGGGTAATGTTCTCATTAGGGGAGGGATGGCACCTCAGATATTTGTACTCAAATATGGAAATCAAATTCATGCAGCACTTCCAAATCCCTTTAATTTGAGCTTCATATTGCCAGGGCCGGTAAATATGAACCGTTTGGTAGGTGCTTTACGACTGGGGCGGCCACCGGCACTTTGCACTGAACATAGATATTAAATTCGTTCTTTACTCCCAAAGGAAATAAAGTTCTCTCTAATATCTTTTTAGTGTGGGGACACTTCACCCTGAATGCGGATTCGTGCCATTGTAGCTTATGACGTTGGACGCGTTCCATTCCTGGCGAGTACATCGGACAAATCGGTTTGGGGTTCGACATGAATTTGTATGCCAGATTCGTTATCTACTCTCGCATACTTTTCATTTGATACCCATATTGTCCCGATCGGTCCACTTTTGATTTTGGGTGATGTTTTTGGGGTATCGGCGGAGGGTCCGCCCCTTTCCGTTATCAATAAATTATAAAGCATATTCCTTCTTCCTGACCCTATTCTACTCCCGTATACCATTCATTAGAGTCCCATATTGTCATAATCGTCAATAATATTTTAAGGGGTTTTGGGGCTGCATCCTCAAGAGACTCAAGAAGTCAAGGCCCAATATCGGTTTATATGGCAGCTATATCAAAACATGGACCGGTTTGGCCGCATTTATAATCCCAACCGACCTACACTTATAACAAGTATTTGTGCAAAATTTCAAGCGGCTAGCTGTACTCCTTCGAAGATTAGCGTGCTTTCGACAGACAGACGGACGGACTTGGCTAGATCGACTTAAAGTCAATCCGTCTGAAACACCTCGAAATATTCGTTTATGAGCACCGCACAGACTGGAACTCTGAGCTACGACTTGTGTGGTGTACCTCGTCATCATGGGACGCATAGCTGAAAGCTACAGGGCGCGTGCCCAAGTTGCGTATGGTGGAAAGTTCCGTTTTTATGCGGAGCATCTGTAAATGCGGCTGCGGGCGATTTTCGAGAGGAGAATCTCAGTGAGGAGTCAGATGGCACTGGCTCTTAATTAAATACCGAGTGCCAATGATACACGAGAAGACAAGGAGAGCTATTGGCGCCTTCAAATAACCAATGGCCAATACCAGCATCTGTTCGCTGGTTAGGTGCGGCTGAAGGCGAGCGTCGGATCCTAGAGCAAGCGGCTGGCAACAACGAGGGATTCATGTGCGGTCCCACAAAGCCCATGAGGTTCGGGCGTTGAGGCAGTAACCCGCCCCAGAAAGCTATGAGAATCATTATGAGAAACTAAGAAATAATAATATACACGGACCCCCATAACATGGACGACCCAAGCAAACATAAAAAGTACCATGATTTGCGGATCTGCACCTGGAATGTCTGCACTCTCTATAGAGAGGGTGCAGTATACGCGCTGGTGGATGTATAAAAGCAGTGCAAGGCAGATATTACCGCCTTACAGGAAGTGCGGTGGTCTGGGAATGGCGTCACAACAAAACCAAACGCTGACGAACCAAACCAAAGCTGCCATAACACGAGATATGAATTTGGCTAAGGATTTGTGGATAGTCGGAGACTGAAACACCTTGTCTCAAGCTTTACTTCGGTGGATAAGAGCCTAGCCACAATCCGCATAAAAGCCAAATTGCCATGCCCCGACGGAAGACAAGGACAAGCAGATCTAGGATATATTCTACCAGCGCCTAGAGAGAAAATATGTAGCGGTCATATTTTCTCTCTAGGCCGCTCATGTTATAAAAATCGTTCTGGGAGATTTGAATGCAAAGATGGGGAAGGAAGTTATCTTTGGTCCAACAGTCAGAAAGTTTAGCCTCCACGAGATAACGTCTAATAATGGGTTAAGGCTGATAGATTTCGCAGCGTCAAAAAACACAAGTAGTATGTAGCACCAGATTTCAACATGGCTTTGTGAATAAGCCACATGGCACTCACCCGATAAAAAAAACACGAGATGTACGATCGATCCGTGGAGCGAATATAGATTCGAATCATTACCTTGTTGCAGCAAAGGTTCACACCTGTTTGAATATGGCTAAGAAAGTACAATCCGACACTGCACGGAAGCTCGACATTGAAAACGCATAAACACAACAAATGGCAGCGGCAAACTCCACTCGACTGAAGCAACTGCTTGATGAAAGCACTCCTTGTTCCGATGATATAATGACGCAGTGGCAAACCATTGCCCAGTCTATGGAAAATGCCGCGAAATCCGTACTTGGGTACCGGAAGCCTCCTCCAAGAAACCCATGATACGACCAAGAGTGTCGATATGCTCCTGAAGCAGCGGCATATAGGGCAACCCTGCAATCGGTAGAAGAGAGGAACGTCTATTCCGCAGAAAGCAAAAGGAAATGGAAAGACGTGAATGTGAGCGAATTGAGATGTACAGGAGTCAGAATGAAGTTCGGATATTCTACCAAGAATTAAACATCAAACCGATGGTTTGATGTTTGATGCCTCCTGCAGAGACAAAGAAGGAAATCTGGTAACTGACACAGATAGCATGCTGAGAATATGGAAAGAACATTTTACCCAACTGCTAGTGTCCGAAGTTGGCGGCGAAGAGGATACCGCAGAACCAATCCTTGATGATGGTATAGAATGTTTACCTCCTAGTCAGAATGAGGTCCTAGTAGCAGTGACCCGACTGAAGAACAACATGGCAGCAGGAGCCCACGGGTTACCCGCTGATCTATTTAAGACCGGAGGCATATATGGTATGGATGATGGTATAGAATGTTTACCTCCTAGTCAGAATGAGGTCCTAGTAGCAGTGACCCGACTGAAGAACAACAAGGCAGCAGGAGCTAATGGGCTACCCGCTGATCTATTTGAGACCGGAGGCGATATGCTGATAAGGCGTATGCATCAGCTTGTCTGCGCAATATGGCTAGAAGAGCGCATACCTGACGATTGGAAACTCATCATACTAAGTCCTGTACACAAAAAAGAAGACAAGACGGAATGTGCCAACTACAGAGGTATAAGTCTCCTCCCCATCGCAAGCAAGATACTCTCGAGCATACTGTGTGAAAGATTAAAATTTAGTCAATGAGATATTTGGGCCCTATCAATGGAGCTTTAGACGTGGTAAGTTCACCCTAGACCAGATATTCACACTGCGCCAAATCCTGGAAAAGACCCGAGAAGGACAAATCAAAACCTACCATCTCTTTGTTGACTACAAAGCCGCCTTCGATACTGCTTTACGTTCAAAGGTATTTCAAGCCATGTCTGAGTTTGTTTGTGTGAAGAAAGCACTCCTTGTTTCGATGATATAATGGCGCAGTGGCAAACCATTTCCCACTCCATGGAAAACGCAGCGAAATCCGGACATGGATACCGAAATCCTCCCCCAAACAACCCATGGTACAACAAAGAGTGTCGAGATGTTACTGAAGCCAAGAATGAGTCACACAGAGCAACCCTGCAATCAGGATGACACTCGCTGATATACGTTCCTCATTAGGAATAGGAAAGAATCTCTACGTACGATTTAATACTCAACGAGGTTTTAGACAAGTAGACAGCCTACCGTGTGATCTCTTTAATATTTAATATCCTCCTGAAGAAGATTATACAAGATGCAGATGTGAATAGATATGGCACACTTATCACAAGAGAACACATGCTACTAGTCTATGCCGACGACATCGACAACATAGGTCGGTCATCGTAACTGCTGCCTTTGAGAGAATCGATAGAGAGTCAGTGAAAATGGGTCTGGCAGTAAATGCAGATAAGACGAAATGGATGGTTTTAACTCCCAATAAGCCTTGCACAACCGAGCAGTTAAAGAAAATGGAGGAAGTTGGGAACCACAACTTTGAGACAGTCAGCAACTTTATCTACCTCGGCACCGCCGTAACCGAAACGAATGACCCAGTTTTGAGATAAGGCAAAGATTAATACTGGTAAACAGGTGCTACTTTGGACTAAGTAAGCAGTTTAGGAACAAGATCACCTCTCGACAGACGAAGATTACACTGCATAAGACACTGATACTACCCTTGTTGTTGTATGGTTCTGCAGCATGGGTACTTGTGAAAGCAGATGAGGCAGTGCTTGGAGTATTTGAGAGAAAGATACTTCGTAAAATATATGGACCAGTTTGCGTTAATGGAGAATATAGGTTACGTATGAACCACGAGCTGTATGAGCTGTTTGACGACGATAGCATAGTTACACGTATCAAAATACAACGGTTTGGTTGGCTAGGTCATGTTGTCACAATGGACGAAGAAACTCCAGCAAAGAAGACTTTTGAAGGCAAACACGGTGGTACACGCAAACCGGGAAGACCAAAAGCCCGACGGAAAGATCATGTGGTAGGAGACACCTCGAAACTTGGTGTCAGAGATTTTAGAAAGAGCGCAGAAGGTCGAGTCGCTGGGAAGGCTATTCTACGTTCGGCTAGTGGAGCAAATGCTCTGTCATGCCATATCACAAATGCCGCTAACATTAGGAGGGGAGGACCACCGCTGAAAAGTTTTCTATGATGTTTTCGCCAGTATTGGAACCCAGGCGTTCAGCGTTACAGGCGCACATGCGGACATGTTAACCTCTTCGCTACGGTCCCTTGCAGACTTCTCTTGAGCCTCTAGAGGCCATAGTTCTTATTCGATTTGGCTAATTTTGCACAGTGGCTGTTACCTATGACCTCTTACGTACGTGACATATACGGTCTAGGTAGATCCAAAACCTGATATACCTCCTATATAAACAGATCTCGCCATTTTTCTTCTTAAGCCTCCACAGGACGTTATTCTTCATGGGAATTTTGCACCATAGTACCTACTATGGTCCCCAACACCCAAGCCAAGCATGGCACGAATCGGTTCGTAATCCCTTATAGCTCCAATCCGGTCAAAGAGCTTGACAAATCCGATCCATGGCAGAGGGTATGCAAGATTGGCCCGGCCTAACATAGAATGTTTCAGCCGATTACTGGCTTAGGGGTATGTCCATGGCAGCATGGAACGGATTAACATCCGCAACTCTTTTTAACCTAACCTAATCCTCAATCAAGTTTCACTTAAGCGAGATTTTTCACTTAATTGTATGGCAGTTATGCAGTTTCGACTGTATTTTCTTTGTCGTAAAAATGTCCCACAGGCTTTTTTTTTATTTTTGCGTGTAGCCTATAGTTATACATTTTATTTAATTTACATACCATACTGAGATATCCTGTAGGAATAATTGAAAGCCAATATATGTGGGAAGTTTGAAAAGGGCGGAGTTGGCTGCGTAGAAAAGTGGGTGGTGGCGAAACGTCCCTTGCGTTAACAAAGTTCAATTAACATACATTCCAGTTAACGTTTACTTGTTCTGAGGTTTACTTCGTCTTCTTCCTCTTCTTCGTCGTCTTAGCCGAACGAACAACCACAAGCAAACAAAGCCATAAAACAGCCTGTATCACAATGTGTTACAGAGGCAGGATTTAATGATTGCACATAACATACACATGTACAACCCTTGTACGAGCAAATGGGTGCGTATATATCATCATTTGCGGCCATGGAACAAATGTGATTTCATATAGCCTTGGGCAGACAATTTAACATAAATCCGGGTATGTTCCCACAGACAACACATATTTGTTGCGGTTTCATTTGGAGGCAGACACGAGTAGTAGTAGGTGTACCAGTGTACCATGCTGCCACATTGCAAGGCAAATTTTGGATTTAAATTTGGGGGGGGGGAAGGATACCAGAAAGGAACCTTAGATTTTTCAAACAAGAAAGTTAAGATGTGGACCACTGAGGTAAATGTAACAGATTTTTTGCCTCCTACCACCAGACAGGTGCCTTACAGTTGACATGTTTGTACGCATGGCACATGTGCTGGCTGCTAACCATGTAGACGCTGAAAACACTTTGAGCGAAATGTTTTCCCATATGTGGGATTACTTTGAGGGAACCCAGTTGAAGGCATTGAAGGTAGCTTTGGAACAAGTAACAATATGTTATAATTTGTTTCCCTCGCCTCAAGTGTATTAAGTTTGAATTTCTTTTTTAAACAAAGTTTTTGGACAAAGTTTAAATAAATTTAAAAGCGAGCTTTAAAACTGCTGGCAAAAAACGCACGCGTCTGTGTGTTTGTTTACCCATGCTTTTGCCAAATCAACCACGTACACCTTCGTACGAACTTTGTACTACGTAAGCAGACGACAAGAAAAATAGTACTTTTTTCTGAAGCAAAATGTAACCGAATACATGCATTGTACAACTTGCCCTCACTGAAATCTGAATTAGGCTTTTTTTATACCCACCCCTGAAGGATGGGGCTATATTCATTTTGTCATTCCGTTTGCAAAACATCGAAATATCCATTTCCTAACCCTTTAAAGAATATATTGGGTTGCCCAAAAAGTAATTGCGGATTTTTCATATAGTCGGCGTTGATACATTTTTTCACAGCTTCCGACTCTGTTATTGCATTCTTTCTTCTGTCAGTTATCAGCTGTTACTTTTAGCTTGCTTTAGAAAAAAAGTGTAAAAAAAAGTATATTTGATTAAAGTTCATTCTAAGTTTTATTAAAAATGCATTTACTTTCTTTTAAAAAATCCGCAATTACTTTTTGGGCAACACAATATATTCTTGATGGTCGTAAAAATCGAAGACGATCCAGCCATGTCCGTCCGTCTGTCTGTGGAAATCACGCTACAGTCTTCAAAAATAGAGATATTGAGCTGAAACTTTGCACAGAACCTTTTTTTTGTCCATAAGCAGGTAAAGTTCGAAGATGGGCTATATCAGACTATGTCTTGAAATAAACTCCATATAGACCGATCCGCCGATTTAGTGTCTTAGACCCATAATAGCCACATTTGTTATCCATGATTTTGCTGAAATTTGGGACAGTTAGATTTGTTAGGCCAGCCGACATCCTTCTTTAATTTGACCCAGATCGATCCAGATTTGGATATAGCTGGCATATAGACCAATCTCTCGATTAAAGGTTTTGGGCCCATAAATGGCCGAAATTTGGAAAAGTGTTGTAAATTAGACCCCTCGACATCTTTGTGCAATATGGCTCAGATGGGTCCAGATTTGGATATAGCTGCCATATAGACCGATCTCTCGATTTAAGCTCTTGGGCCCATAGAAGGCTTATGTATTGTCCGATTTCGCTGAAATTTGGGACAGTGAGTTGTGTAAGGCCTTTCAACATTCTACTTTAATGTGGCCCAGATCGTTCCAGATTTGGATATAGCTGTCATATAGACCAATCTATCGATTTAAGGTTTTGGGTCCATAAAAGGCTCATTTATTGCCCGATGTCGCCGAAATTTGGAACAGTGATGTAAATTAGACCCCTCGACATCTTTGTGCCATATGGCTCAGATGGTTCCTGATTTGGATATAGCTACCATATAGACCGATCTCTCCATTTAAGGTCTTGGGCCCATAGAAGGCTTATGTATTGTCCGATTTCGCTGAAATTTGGGACAGTGAGTTGTTTAAGGTCTTTCAACATTCTACTTCAATATGGCCCAAATCGTTCCAGATTTGGATATAGCTGTCATATAGACCAATCTCTCGATTTAAGGTTTTGGGTCCATAAAAGGCTCATTTATTGCCCAAAGTCGCCGAAATTTGGAACAGTGATGTAAATTAGACCCCTCGACATCTTTGTGCCATATGGCTCAGATGGTTCCTGATTTGGATATAGCTACCATATAGACCGATCTCTCCATTTAAGGTCTTGGGCCCATAGAAGGCTTATGTATTGTCCGATTTCGCTGAAATTTGGGACAGTGAGTTGTTTAAGGCCTTTCAACATTCTACTTCAATGTGGCCCAAATCGTTCCAGATTTGGATATAGCTGTCATATAGACCAATCTCTCGATTTAAGGTTTTGGGTCCATAAAAAGCTCATTTATTGCCCGATGTCGCCGAAATTTGCGACAGTGAGTTGTGTTAGGCTATTCTACATATCCGACCCATTGACATACAGATTAATTGTGAGGCACCCACTGCGGCTATGGGACTTAAGGCAATGTGAGAAGGGATTGAGGATGGGAGCAGCTCATACCATCGCGGTATAAACGAGGCGACGATTGGAAACTTGGAAGGAAGAGAAGAGGTTTCCTATCGGATACCTGAGAAGAACCTTGAAGTCGAGTGCAAGGCACTACTGCCATCGGCACAGTTTTGGATTGACGGAACCCTAGTATTGCCATCTGGAAGATCATATTACACGGATAGATCAAAGCTAGAGGACAGTGTGGGCCTGGGGGTTTACATTGAGAACCCCGGGACTGAGATCTGTTTTAGACTGTCTGACCATAATACAGTCCTGAAGGCGGAGATCCGGGCGATCATGGAATGGGTGAAAAAGTGTTGTGCTAACGCGAGGACGTCGAGTGTGAACATCTTTACGGACAGTAAAATTGGTATAAGGGCAATATCAACCAGGACGGTAAGGTCACGAACAGTTTTGCAGTGTTAGAAGGAGATTAACGGCTTCTCTGAGGATGGCAAAATCCGCCTCGTTTGGGTGCCGGGCCATAAAGGGCCATAAGGGGAAATGAAAGAGCAGATGATTTGCCGGTGAAGGCCAGAGGTTTGCCGTCGACAAACTTGGTCAACCCGAAGCCTTTCGTGTCGACGCAGGCCGAATTAAAGGCGTGGGTGATTAATGTGCATGCAACCCTGTGGAACAGCGAAACGACAGGTAGAATGGCGAAACCCCTATGGGGGGTCCAGATCGTGAGAAGATGAGGCTATTACTGAATGGAAGTAAGAAGGAGGTCAGTATAGCTATTGGTATCATAAGGGGACACATAGGACTGTGAGCTTACTTATGTAAAATCGGTGCTGCAAGTGACGGCATATATAGGGCATGCGGGGTTAATAATGAGACGTTGGGGCATTTCTGTTGTCATTGCCCGGCTTTCGGGTCTAACAGATACCGGCACTAAGGTGGAGACACAATACCAGACATGAACCAACTTAGGGGAGTGGTATTGAAAACAATTAAGGATTTTGTAAGTAGCACGGAATTCCTAACTTAAAATTTTCTTTTTAAGAGGTTACTTTATAGTTTTTAGGTGTATATCCATAGTGGCATGGGGCGGATTAATATCTACACCCTCTCTTCAACCTAGCCTAACCTATGTTAGGCTCTTCGACATCCGTGTATGGTTCCGATTGGGCTATATTTGTATATGGCTACCAAAAAGTCCCATATTTTGCTCTACAAAATTGAACAATGACTTGTAATTATTAGACCACGCAGTTTCCGTGTTGAATTAGGTTTAAATCGGACTCTATTTCGATATAGCTACTATGGGGGGCATACATTATGCATTTTTCACCAGATTATGACGAAAGGTGGTTTACATACATTATATACCCGCGGTGATGGGTATCCAAAGTTCGGCCCGGCCAAACTTTACGCCTTTTTACTTTTAATTATTCCTTTGTTTCTCGGAGTGATCCTTATTGTTTTCCGGGGGCAGATTAGTGACCCAGCGCCCCAACCGCATGGGTTTTGTGGGATCGCACATGAATCACTCGTTGTCGCGAGCCGCTTGCTCCAAGATACGACGCTCGCCTCCAACCGCCCCCAAACTGGGAACAGACGCTAATGTTTGCCATTGGTTATTTGAAGGCGCCAATAACTCGCCTTGTCATCTCGAGTATCATTGGCACTCAGTATTTAATTAAGAGCCAGTGCCACCTGACTCCTCACTGAGACTCTCCTCTCGAAAAACGCTGACTGCCCGCGGCCGCATATGCAGCTACTCCGCATAAAAACGGAACTTTCCACTATCCGCAATCTGCGGAAAGGCCCGGTAGGTTTCAGCTAAGTTTCCCGTGATTACGATGGACACCACAAAAGTCGGAGCTCAAAGTTCCAGCACGTGTAATCAGCGATGGCGCTATTGATGAGGCCCTAACCAGGCATCCGAAACGTCCACCAATGGTGTGTTGTCTGTGTCCTTACCGCCTGTAAGTCTGGAGATTATTTTTCTGTAATCAATTTTTCTGAGCAGCCTGTATCCCTCCCCTTTTGGGAGATTTATAAAGTTTACTCGTTTTGTTCTCCAATTTCGATAATTCAGGGGTATTGCATGGAGGACCAGCATTCGTAACGTGTCGAGCAGTATCCTAACAAAATATAAGAAGAAATATTGTAATGTCAATGTATGGGTTGCCCAAAAAGTAATTGCGGATTTTTCATATAGTCGGCGTTGACAAATTTTTTCAACGGCTTGTGACTCTGTAATTGCATTCTTTCTTCTGTCAGTTATCAGCTGTTATTTTTAGCTTGCTTTAGAAAAAAAAGTGTAAAAAAAGTATATTTGATTAAAGTTCATTCTAAGTTTTATTAAAAATGCATTTACTTTCTATTAAAAGATCCGCAATTACTTTTTGGGCAACCCATATAGTTCTAAGTATACTTTATTTTACGATTTGTAATTATTTAGGAAATCCTAACGAGTTTTGCGTTTGGTATTCAAAGTCCAATGGAATCTTGGCGTCCAGGATATGCCAATAATATAAACCTTAACACAAAATAGCACTTTGTCATTCAAGCACCTGACTTGCAGTATCCTTAATTCTTGTTTAGTTTAGAAAGGCCATATACTACAGAAATACAATATTTGTGGTGAAGTAGTGTTGTCTTGCAAGCATTCTTAGTTATTGCCCGAAATAGATTCTTGCTTAACGATTTCACACTACAACATATCACAAGGATATATATTAGAAATATTTTGTTTTTCCCAAGGATTCTAAGACCTACTCTGTTACATTGTGGGAAAAGCTTTACCAAACTTGCCATGAATGGCAATGATTTGTTTGGCCATCCATATTAAAGGGTTAATTACTTTTTGTTATTGTGATTGTGATTTGCCTTCAAAGTATCTTTCCCAAAGACCCTTTCACTCAGCCGCATGCCCACAAAGCATAAAATGATTATGCTGCAAAATGTGAAAAAAATGTAACAAAGGTCGTTGCTTATTATTTGTTTCAAAAGAATCCTTTCACTTATATGACATAATGAAAACGATTATCAATATAAATAAGCAGCATTGATTGACAGCAATAATTTGCGCAGTAATCTGCTAATCCTCTTCAAAATATAAACTGAAATGAGGAACGTATACATATATAAAAATTCTTTTAAAGCGCAATAAAATTGCCAGGGACAAGTATTAAATTCGTGACATATGTAACATTTACCACAACTTTTATAACGATGAAGATTTTCCGTTATATTAAATATTATGGCAATCATGAGAGAAGAAATAATTATTATACCCACCACCATAGGATGGGGATATACTAACCTAGTCATTCCGTTTACAACACTTCGAAATATTGATCTGGGATCCTATAAAGAATATATATTCTGGATCGTCAAGACACTCTGACTTGAACTAGCCATGTCCGTCCGTCCGTCCATCTGTCGAAATCACGATACAAGTCGAACGCGTAAAGCTAGCCGCTTGAAATTTTGCACTGATTCTTTATATTGATGTATGTCGTTGGGCATTGCAAATGGGCCATATCAGTTGAGATTTGGAAATTTTGTATGTGGTGTTCCATTTCGAACAACTGTGCCAAGTACGGTCCAAATCGGGTTATAACCTGATATAGCTCCCATAAAAACCGATTTCCCGATTTTACTTCTTGAGAAGCCACAAATTTCGTCCGAATTGGCTAAAATTTTGCACATAGTCTCACTATTTCAAATTTCATCGAAATCGGATGAAAAATGTGCGTTTTATGGGCTCAATACTCTATATCGGGAGATCGGTCTATAAGGCAGCTATATCCAAATATGGCCCGAACTGGTCGATATTCAACAGAAAGGTTTAGAGGGTTACCAGAACTCACTGTGCCAAATTTCATCGAAATAGCATGAAACATGCTCCTTTTATAGGCTCATTAAACAATATCGGAAGATCGGTATATATGGCAGCTATATCCAAATAAGGTCCGATCTGTACCACATTTGACAGAAATGGCTAGGGGTCTACCAGAACACACTGTGCCAAATTTCATCGAATTCGGGTAATAAATGGTTTTTTTATGGCCTCAATACCCTATATCGGGAGATCGGGTGGTCGGTCTAAGGGCAGCTATATCCAAATATGGTCCGATCTGGACGATATTCCAAAAAAAGGTTTGTAACGATACCAGAACTCGCTGTGCCAAATTTCATCGAAATAGAATGAAAAATTTTCCTTTTATAGGCTCATTACTCTATATCAGGAGATCGGTCTACAGGCAGCTATATCCAAATATAGTCCGATCTGGACCACAATTCACACCGGAATTTGTAAGGGTCTACCAGAACTCACTGTGCCAAATTTGATTGAAATCGGATGAAAAATTACCAATTTATTGCCTCAAGACTTTAAGTCTGGAGATTGGTCTATATAGCGGCTATATATAACTGAAATCCGATTTTGTGAGATCAGAAGATCAATGAATACGAAATCATCAAAAATTTTTGGAAAAATGTTTTTATACCCAAGATATCTGCAAAATTATAAATACCCAGCTTTTGGATATAAATGGGTAAATACCCAAAAGGTATTTACCCCATAAATTGGGATAAATATCTGCAAATGGGCTATATAGGTTGAGATTTGGATATAGTTCCATATAAAACGATTTACCGATTAGGCTTCTTGAGCCCCAGGAAGCCACAATTTTCATCCGAATAGGCTGAGATTTTGCAAGCCGTGTTCTGTTATGACTTCCAACAACTGTGTCAGGTACGGTCCAAATCGGTCTATAACCTGATATAGCTCCAATATAATCCGATCTCCTGATTTGACTTCTTGAGCCTTTACAAGCCGCAATTTTTGTTCAATTAAGCTACAATTTTGCACAATGTGTTCTGTTATGACTTCCAACAACTGTGCCAAGTACTGATTTGGCTCCCATATAATCCGATGTCCCGGTTTGACTTCTTGAGGCCTCCTAAGTACGGTTCAAATCGGTTTATAACCTGATAAATCTGTCTCTCGATTATCCTTGTTCGGTTCCCTGAAACTTTAATTTTGCCAGTTTAACGGAAGTTTGGTATGTAGAATAAAATTTTCCCCTTCAAGCAAATTTGGTTTGTAAAAATTTTTAGCAGAATCCATTGCAGTGGGTTCCAAAGATTCGGCCCGACCGAACTTAGCACACTTTCAATTGTGTTTTGGTCAACTATGTTGTCACCTCTTAAGGGTATCATCTCCAACTTTACTCCGGTGGATGACAGGCTACGGAATAACTATCGCACAACACAGGCTGAAACTTTGGGCTCCAACTTGTGTGGTGTCCATCGTTATCAAGGGAAGCTAAGACAAAAGCTAGCTGGCGCGTCCACATGTTGTGGATAGTGGAAAGCTCCGATTTTATGCGGAGTAGCTGCCGAACTTAGCACACTTTTACTTGTGTTTTGGTCAACTATATTGTCACCTCTTTAGGGTGTCCAACTTCTCTCCGGTGGATGAGAGGCTACGGGATAACTATCAGCACCACACCGGCTGGAACTTTGGGCTCCAACTTGTGTGGTGTCCATCGTTATCAAGGGAAGCTAAGATAAAAGCTACCGGGCGCGTCCACAGGTTGCGGATAGTGAGAAGCTCCGATTTTATGCGGAGAAGCTGCAAATGCGGCTGCGGGTAGTCAGCGATTTTCGAGAGAAGAGTGAGGAGTCAGGTGGCACTGGCTCTTAATTTAATACTGAGTGCCAATGATACCTGAGATAACAAGGCGAGCTATTGGCGCCTTCAAATAACCAATGGCAAACATCAGCGTCTGTTCCCAGGTTAGGGACGGCTGGAGGCGAGTGTTGGATCTTGGAGCATGCGGCTCGGTATAACGACGAATACATTTGCGGTCCCACAATGCTTATGTGGTTGAGGCGCTGGGCCAATAACCCGCCCCCGGTAAACTATAAGAAGAATTCTGGGAAACAAAGGAATAGTAAAAACGGACCTCCCTAACGTCGATGAACCACGCAAACGAAAGAAGGACCATGATTTGCGGATCTGCACCTCGAATGTCCGCACTCTCTATAGAGAGGGTGCAGTATAGGCGATGGTGGTTGTATTGTAGAAGTTTAAGGCAGATATTACCGCCTTACAGGAAGTGCGATGGACCGGCAACGGCATCACAACAACACCAAGCGGTAACGAACTATAGCACGAGCAATGAATTTGGCTGTGGATTCATTGTTAGTTGAATACTAAAACAACTTATCTCCAGCTTTAAGATTAGAAAACGTATCTGATATCCAATTGTCGGACCAAAAGTTTGGGGGACCACCCCAACTCCCAAAACACCCCTTAATCGGACATAGGGACTCAAATGAAAGGTATTTGCGAGTAAAATACCGACCTGATATCCAAATGTGGGACAAAGTTTCTGGGAGACCAACCCTTCCCCAAACAGGACTTATTTACTGACCATGCCAATATGGAGCTTCAAGGTACTTGAGTGTAGAATACAAATCAGAGAAACAAAGGAATAGTAAAAACGGAACCCCTCAACGCTGACGACCCACGCAAACGAAAAAAAGGACCATGTTGTGCGGATCTGCACCTGGAATGTCCGCACTCTTTATAGAGAAGGTGCAGTATACGCGCTAGCGGATGTATTAGAGAAGTACAAGGCAGATATTACCGCCTTAGAGGAAGTGCGTTGGACTGGGAATGGCGTCACTACAACACCAAACGGTGAAGAACTATACTATAGCTGCCATAACACGAGACATGAATTTGGCTGTGGATTTGTGGTTAATCGGAGATTGAAACACCTTGTCTCCGGCTTTACTCCGGTGGATGAGAGGCTAGCCACAATCCGCATAAAAGCCATTTCTTCAATATCAGCCTTATTTGTGCCCATGTCTCCACGAAAGACGGGGCCGAGCAGACCAAGGATATTTTCTACGAGCGCCTAGTGAGAGAATATGACCGCTGCCCGCCCATTAAAATCGTTCTGGGAGATTTTAATGGGAAGATGGGGAAGGAAGTTATCTTTGGTCCAACATCGGGAGAATAAAGCTCCCCCGAGATAACGTCCAATAAAGGGATAAGGCTAATAGATTTCGCCGCGGCAAAAAACATGGTAGTTAGTAGCACCAGATTTCAACATAAAAATATTCACAAAGTCACATGGCTGCCACCCGATCAAAACACGAGAAACCAAATTGATAACGTTGTGATGCATGGAAGACGTTCATCCAGCGTGTTAGATGTACAATCGATCCGTGGAGCGAATATAGATTCGGATCACTACCTTGTTGCGGCAAAGGTTCGCCCCCGTTTGAATATGGCGTGAAAAGTACGATCTGACACTGCACGTGTTGAGATGGAACAGCTGAAGTCTACTTGGAGGAGAAATGAGACATCACATGAGCCAAAAACAATTCAAATCTCAGATGGTTAGAGTAGATGAAACTTTGTTGCTCCAGTGCAAGATGGAAGACAAGAAATAGGAAAATTGAAACGAATTAGGATTGGATTGATTTAAGAGGATTTATTTTCGTAGTCCTACCAGTACAACGGTTGTAAGTGAACAAGAAGGTATGCTAACGAAATTCTATCGGAAGTCATCTTAGTATGATTGTCAAAATTATTCGTTAAGTTGTTGCTACCGCCGTTGTAGCATAAACTTGTGGCAACGTCTTAGATACATTAGATTGTACTTGAATTGTAATTGGATTTTTGAACGAAGTTTTAGGGATTTAGGTATGAGAATTTGTTTATGGTATTTTGGCATAAACAGCACGGAAGCTTGACATTGAAAAGCTGAAAACACAACAGATGACAGCCGCATACTCCATTCGACTGACGCAACTGCTTGATGAAAGCACTCCTTGTTCCGAAGATATAATGGAGCAGTGGCCATTGCCCACTCCATGAAAAATACCGCGGAATCCATACTTGGGTACCGGAAGCCTTCCCCAAAAATCCCATGGTACGACCAAGAGTGTCGAAATGCTACTGAAGCCAAGAATACGCCATGCAGAGCAAACCTGCAATCAGTAGCCAGAAGAAGGAGAGGTATTGGAAGAAAAGGAGATAGGAGAAATGTCTATTCCGCAGAAAGAAAAAGAAAATGGAAAGACGTGAGTATGAGCGAATTGAGATGTATAGGAGTTAGAATGAAGTCCGGAAATTCTACCAAAGAATTAAACATCAAACCGATGACTTTAGTGCAGGCCCACCCTCCTGCAGAGACAAAGAAGCAAATCTGGTAACTGACACAGATAATATGCTGAGGATATGGAAAGAACATTTTACCCAACTGCTAGTGTTCGACGATGGCGGGGAAGAGTATACCGCAGAACCAATCCCCGATGATGGTATAGAATGTTTACCTCGTGATCAGAATGAGGTCCAAGTAGCAGTGACCCGATTGAAGAACAACAAGGCAGCAGGAGCCCACGGGTTACCCGCTGAACTATTTAAGACCGAAGGCATATAAGGTATGGATGATGGTATAGAATGTTTACCTCCTAGTCAAAATGATGTCCTAGTAGCAGTGACCCGACTAAAGAACAACAAGGCAGCAGGAGCCGACGGGTTACCCGCTGAACTATTTAAGACCGGAGGCGATACGCTGATAAGGCGTATGCATCAGGTTGTCTGCGTAATCTGGCTAGAAGTACCAATACCCGATGATTTGAACCCTAGAATACTGTGTCCCGTGCAAAAGAAAGGAGACAAGACGGAATGTGCCAACTACAGAGGAATAAGTCTCTTCACTATCGCATACAAGATACCTTCGAGCGTACTGTGAGAACGATCAAAACCTAAAGTCAATGAGATAGTTGGGCCCTATCATTGCAACCTTAGAGCTGGTAAATCCACCCTAGACTAGATATTCACACTGCGCCAAATCCTGGAAAAGACCCGAGAAGGACAAATCAAAACCTACCATCTCTTTGTTGACTACAAAGCCACCTTCGATACTGCTTTACGTTCAAAGGTATTTCAAGCCATGTCTGAGTTTGGTATCCCTGCAAAATTAATAAGCCTCTGCAGGATGACACTTGCTCATACGCGTTCCTCAATAAGAATAGGAAAGAATCTCTCGGAGCCATTTAATAACAAACAAGTTTCAGAAAAGGAGACAGTCTAACGTGTGATCTCTTTAATATCCTGTTGGAGAAATAATACGAGATGCAGATGTGAATAGATATGGCACACTAATCACAAGAGAACACATGTTACTTGCCTATGCGGACGACATCGATTTCCTGGGTCGTTCACAGGAAGTATCAACTGAAGCCTTTGAAAGAATCGAAAAAGAGTCAGTGAAAATGGATCTGGCAGTAAATGGAGTTAAGAGGAAATGGATGGTACAACCGATCAGAAAGTTGGGAATCACACTTTTGAGATTGTCAGCAACTTTTTCGACCTCGGCACCGCCTGACCGAAACAAATGACACCAGTTTTGAGATAAAGCGAAGAATAATACTGGCAAACAGATGCTAATTTGGACTAAGTAAGCAGTTTATTGTGGAAACAAGGCCAACTCTCGACAGGCGAAGATTATTCTATACAAGACGGGTTATACTTATTCTACCCATGTTGTTATATGGTTCTGAAGCATGGGTACTTGTGAAAGCAGTTGAAGCAGTGCTTGGAGTATTTGAGAGAAAGATTCTTCGTTAAATATATGGACCAGTTTGCGTTAATGGAGAATTTAGGCGACGTATGAACCACGAGCTGTATGAGCTGTATGACGACGATAGCATAGTTGAACGTATCAAAATACATTGGCTGCGTTGGCTAGGTCATGTTGTCAGAATGGATGAAGAAGTTCCAGCAAAGAAGTCTTTTGAAAGCAAACACGGTGGTACACGCAAATCGGGAAGACCAAAAGCCCCATGGAAAGATCAAGTAGTGGGAGACACTTCGAAGCATGGTGTCACAGATTATAGAAAGGGCACTGAAGACCGAGGCGCTTGGAACGTTATTCTAAGTTCGGCTAGAGGAACATATATTCTGTTATAGCTAATTAAAGTAAAGTAACATAAAGTTCTAATACCCTGTACCACGCAGGTGTAGGATATTATTACCCAGGTTAAACAATTACATTCCATCCCCCTTAATGTATCTAAGACTAAATTTATTGCGTCTTAAAGCAGTAAATACTTGAAACGCAAAAGAAAATATTTGCATAGCTCACATGCAAAACATAGACTATTTTCGTTCACTTTATCTCTTTGCCACTAAAGTTGTAGGTTGTAAAACTCATAAAAACGCTGTAAGATTATGTTGTTGAACAAAACGCTCTGTCTTATTGCATCGTAAAATTTCCAGCATTGAGTTAAGATACTTAGTAGTACATAAAGGCACAGTGGGTGCAAATAGAAGACATTTTGTTACATTGTTTCTTTGATATATGGACCTGACATATTAGATCGCAGATTGGCTAGCACCAATGCTGACTCAAAACAGTCGAAAGGTCTGGACATCAGACTTTTCTTTATAGATGGCTAGCTGAAACGGGCCCGCTCCGATGCGCCGTCTTTTACTCAATATGGAGCAAAAATTTTCTTTTGAATATCTATTTTCGACAATTAAAGAGCTTTTAGTGAAATGCCATTCTACAAAAATAGTATATCGCTTGACAAACAGTTCAACAATATAAGTGCCTATATCTGAATCTCCACATCTGCATATCAGATTTGTATTACTTTATTTTAATTGGCTATGACAGAACATTTGTTCCACTAGCTGAACGTAGAAGCGTTCAGCTAGTGGAACCAAGCGCCTGTATCTTCTGCTCTCATTCTAAAATCTCTGACACCAAGTTTCTAGGTGTCTCCCACCACATGATCTTTCCGCCGGGCTTTTGGTCTTCCCAGCTTGGGTGTACCACCGTGTTTGCCTTCAAAAGACTTCTTTGCTGGAGTTTCTTCATCCATTCTGACAACATGAACTAGCCAACGCAGCCATTGTATTTTGATGAGTGTAACTATGCTATTGTCGTTATACAGCTCGTGGTTCATACGTCACCTATATTCTACATTAACGCAAACTGTAGTCCATATATTATACGAAGAATCTTTCTCTCAAATACTCCAAGCACTGCCTCATCTGCTTTCACAAGTACCCATGCTTCAGAACCATATAACAGCACGGGTAGTATCAGTGTCTTGTATAGTGTAATCTTCGTCTGTCGAGAGGTGGCCTTGTTTCTAAACTGCTTACTTAGTCCAAAGTATCATCTGTGTGGCATTATTATTCTTCGCTTAATCTCAAGTTTGGTGTCATTAGTTTCGGTTACGGCGTTGCCGAGGTAGATAAAGTTACTGACTGTCTCAAAGTTGTGGTTCCCAACATTCTCCATTTTCTTTATCTGGTCGGTTGTGCAAGGCCTTTTGGGAGTTGAAACCATCCATTTCGTCTTATCTCCATTTACTGTCAGACCCATTTTCACTGATTTTCTTTTGATTCTTTCAAAGGCTGCAGTTACTACTTCCGGTGAGCGACCTATGATGTCGATGTCGTCGGCATATGCGAGCAGCATGTGTTCTCTTGTGATTAGTGTGTCATATCTATTCACATCTGCATCTCGTATAATCTTCTCCAGCAGGATATTAAAGGGCTCACACGATAGGCTATCTCCTTGTCTAAAACCTCGTTTGGTATTTAATGGCTCCGAGAGATTCTTTCCTTTTCTTACTGAGGAAAGCGTATCAGCAAGTGTCATCCTGCAGAGTGTTATTATTTTGCCGGGATACCAAACTCAGACATGGCTTGAAATACCTTTGAACGTAAAGGAGTATCGAAATCATGATTGATTTGTTCTTTTCGGGTCTTTTCTAGTATTTGGCGCAGTATGAATATCTAGTCTAGGGTGGATTTACCAGATCTAAAGCCGCATTGATAGGGCCCAATTATATCATTGACTTTAGGTCTTTCACTCAGTACGCTCGAGAGTATCTTGTATGCGATGGCGAGAGGACTTATTCCTCTGTAGTTGGCACATTCCGTCTTGTCTCCTTTCTTGTGTACGAGACATAGTATGCTGAGGTTCCAATCATCGGGTATGCGTTGTTCTAGCCACATTGCGCAGATAAGCTGATGCATACGCCTTATCAGAGTATCGCCTCCGGTCTTAAATAGTTCAGGGGGTAACCCGTGGTCTCCTGCTGCCTTGTTGTTCTTTAGTCGGGTCACTGCTACTTGGACCTCATTCTGACTAGGAGGTAAACATTCGATACCATCATCAGGGATTGCTTCTGCGGTTTCCTCTTAGCCGCCAACATCGGACACTAGCAGTTGGGTAAAATGTTCTTTCCATATCCTCAGCATGTTATCTGTGTCAGTAACCAGATTTCCTTCTTTGTCTCTGCAGGAGGATGTGCCTGCACCAAAGCCATCGGTTTGATGTTTAATTCTTTGGTAGAATTTCCGGACTTCATTCTAACTCCTGTACATCTCAATTCGCTCACACTCACGTCTTTCCATTTCCTTTTTCTTTCTGCGGAGTAGATGCTTCTTCTCCGTCCTTTTCTCCCGATACCTCTCCTTCATCTGGCGCGTTGCTACTGATTACAGGGTTGCTCTATATGCCGCATTCTAGGAATCAGTAGCATCTCGACACTCTTGGTCGTACCATGGGTTTATTGGAGGAGGCTTCCGTTACCCAAGTATGGATTCCGCAGCATTTTTCATGGAGTGGGCAATAGTTTGCCACTGCGCCATTATATCTTCGGATCAAGGAGTGCTTTCATCAAGCAGTTGGGTCAGTCGAGTGGAGTATGCCGCTGCCATCGGTTGTGTTTGCAGCTTTTAAATGTCCAGCTTCCGTGGAGTGTCAAATCGTACTTTCCTTGCCATTTTCAAACGAGTAATCCGAATCTATATTCGCTCCACGGTATATCTAACACGCTGGATGAATGCCTTCCATCTATCACAACGTGATCAATTTAGTTCCACGTGTTTTGATCGTTACAGCCATGTGGCTTTGTGAATATTTTTATATTGAAATCTGGTGCTACTAACTACCATGTTTTTTGCCGCGGCGAACTCTATCAGCCTCAACCCATTACTGGACGTTATCTCGTGGAGGCTAAACATTCCGCTTGTTGGACCAAAAATATATTCCTTCTCTATCTTCGCATTAAAATCTCCCAGAACGGTCATATTCTCTCTCTAAGCGCTCGTAAAAAATATTCTTGGTCTGCTTGTCCTTGTATTCCGTCGGGGCATGGACCCAGGTAAGGTTGATGTTGAAAAATTTGGCTTTTATGCGGATTGTGGCTAGCCTCTCATCCACCGGAGTAAAGCCGGAGACAATGTGTTTCAATCTCCGATTAACCACAAATCTACAGCCCAATTCATGTCTCGTGTTATGGCAGCTATAGTATAGTTCTTCACCGTTTGGTGTTGTAGTGACGCCATTCCCAGTCCAACGCACTTCCTATAAGGCGGTAATATCTGCCTTGTACTTCTCTAATACATCCGCTAGCGCGTATACTGCACCTTCTCTATAAAGAGTGCGGACATTCCAGGTGCAGATCCGCAAATCGTGGTCCTTTTTTTCGTTTACGTGGGTCGTCAACTTGGGGGGGGGGGGGGGGGGGGGTCCGTTTTTACTATTCTTTTGTTTCTCAGATTTGTATTCTGCACTCAAGTACCTTGAAGCTCCATATTGCTATGGTCAGTAAATAAGTCCTGTTTGGGGAAGAGTTGGTCTCCCAGAATCTTGGTCCCACATTTGGATATCAGGTCGGTATTTTACTCGCAAATAGCTTTCATTTGAGTCCCCTATCGCCATGGTCGGGGAATATGTCCGATTAAGGGGTGTTTTGGGGGTTGGGGTGGTCCCCTAAACTTTTGGTCCGACAATTGGATATCAGATACGTTTTCTAATCTTAAATACCTTTCATATGAGTCCCATATTGTCGTGATTGGTTTAAATATATATTTGGTAAGTTTTGGGGGTGGGGCGGCCCCCCTAGGTGCCCCCATCCGAAATTTGGATACCAAATTTTTGTTTTTAGGTAACTATAAGAGATCACACAAAGATTGGGTAAAATCGCAACACCTATTTCCGACATCAGGCGTTTCTGAAATTTAGGATAAGGGGGAGGGTCCGCCCCCCCCTTCAGATATCAAAAATATAGTACCCTGTTTTCACCACGAAAACTTCTGTGAAATTTCAAGAAAATCGGTTCAGCCGTTTCTGAGTCTATAAGGAACCCACAAACGAACACAAATTGATTTTTATATATAAGATGATGAAAACCTAGTCTTGACAGATGCAATCACATGGCATCGGGGAAAGTATTGGGGGTCTACTCGTCTACTTTAAATTTTCTTCTATTATTACGAATGTCAGAGATTCTTGAAGATGATTTGCCATAACATTACCGCTTTCGATTTTAACTTTTTTTTTGTCAATAGCATGGCTACACTTAGAAAACCTTGAATCAAGGCAATTATGTTAAAGCAACGCCTAATTTAATCTCCATTATAAGAACAAATATTTAACTACAGCCATCGCACCAACAGTTCTTCGATGATGGTTTGTATCAACCAAGTGCCAAGCTATGCATCAATCAATTCTGAAAATTTCATTCACTGTCCAGAAAATGCGGTCAATTTCCTTACATCGGCCACAAATGAAGTGGGTTTCCTTCGTATTATTTACCAGCATCAGTTTCATCTCAACCATGAAGCAATTAAGCGACTTACATTGGCAATCAAACTTCATATGACCTTGTCGTGTGGCAGTAGCTACGACAACGTAAATTGTAATGAACCAAGAAAGTCGTTAAACAATAGGACACAAAGTCTATATTCCTAATTAGTATTGGGCGTTTCTTTATTTGTTTGCAAACTTGTAATAAAACTTCTATTAAACCCACAAAGTGGGATTTCTATTGCCAAGATAAGGATCTTCCAAAGAATGAGGGTGTTGTAGAAAAGAAAAAAACTAGAAATAGATTTTTTTATTGACTTACAATGGCTATTCTAAAAAACTTTGAAAAAATTACCAAGATTGTCATTTTTTAAAAGGCCACCTAAGTTTAATTCACATACCAACATTTTAGTCAAATCTATGAAATTTGAGACTTCCTGGGCCTCTAGAATTCAAATCCAGGTATCATATGCACCTGGCTGATATAGATGAGTGAGTCATATGAGCCCATGAACATGAATGTAGTCCTTGGAGAACGACCGCCTGAAGAAATTCACCTAACTCGGTAAACCAGAATGGTTCTGACTCAATTCCGTTCCAGCAGATGCAGTCTCCTCAACTCCTACAGAGCAATGATTGATGCCGACATGCAAGATGTATGTCCCGATTGTGAACAGAGACCACATGAGAAACGTCGCCTGTTTAACTGCCCAGCCAAACCACTAGACTCAGAGCCAGATCCCTCTGGACGCACCTCATTTTAGTCGCCGAGTTCCTGGATCTCGACAATCAACAGAATCAAGCAGACAAAAGAAAGAACACAATAAACTGCTACAACAACAGCATTTCATTAGGCAAGCTATCAAAGCTTGTCGCATTAGGTGTCGGTAGTGGCTTCGTTCGTTTTATTTTGAGCTTTCTCAGAGATCGCACTATGCCAGCCATTATAGGTGGGTTCTCATCCAATGAACACAAATTGATCGGAGGTGTACCCCAGGGCTCTGTTCTTTCTCCTTCTCTTTTTCTAATTTTCCTCAACGATCTGTTGGGTCAGACATCGAATCCGATCTACTCATTTGCGGATGACATTAATCTCTGTCATTCGTACTCATTCGACCATAAGCCAAGTCTTCGGGAGATTGAGGACAAGAGGCGGGCTATGGACGATACACTCTGCCAGGATTTGCTGGCCATTTCTGAGTGGGGTCGAATGAATGGAGTAGATTTTACGATCATCTTTGTCTATCAACGGTGTAGATGTTGAGCAATCAGAAGCTCTTGATGTTCTGGGCATGAGAATACAAAGTGATGTCCGTTGGGCTAAACATGTATTCGAAGTGTCGAAAGAAGCATTCAAGTACTTAGGCTTCCCTAAACGGTGTAAGAAATACTTCACTCCGTCTGGTCTTCTTAACATCTACACCAGTTTCATAAGGCCGAAAATGGAGTACAACTCACATGTATGGGCTGGAGCTTCAAAATCATCCCTGGAGCTACTGGACCGTGTACAGAGGAGAGCGATGGCGTTGATTGGGGACAGTGGGGTATCCAACTCTATTACCTCCCTTCATCACCCTCGCAATGTGGGTTGTTTGGCACTGTTCTATCGGTACTTTCATGGTGTGTGTTCATCTGATATTCGTCTTCTTATTCCTGATGTAAGGATGTATGTCAGGGATACTGGACATTCCAGGAACTCACACCCGTTAGTAATTAATTGGCCAGCGAACCGCACAATGCATTACAGAGGGAATTCTTATTTCGCCCGAACTGTTCGTATGTGGAATCGACTTCCGGCTAATGTTTTTCCCACCCACTTTGACATCCAAAGATTTAGCACAAATGTCAATAAGCACTACATCCTTTTCCCCCTCCAATTCCTAATTTCCCCTTGCCAACGCAATGCACTGCATTCATAGGGGCATCCCCCGCGTGTTGGCTGACAGAAAAAAGAACAGGGACACATTTTTCACATATCAATGAGTGCCTCCTTTTTAAAGACGTGTACGAACAGTGAATCGCAATGCGACATCGCTTTGGGAGAAGTTTTTACATTGTGCAATTTAGCGTCTCCCTATGTCCGCCTATGACGCTGAACGCCTGGGTTCGATTCCTGGCGGAAACATCAGAACATTTTTTAGCGGTGGTTATCACCAGGTCACGAACAGTCGAACTAACGCTTTCCCTGAGGATGGCACTATCCACATCGTTTGTGTGCCAGGGCAAAGCGGAATAAGGGGGAATGAAAGAGCCGACGATTTGGCAGTGAAGGATGCCTTTCGGATCGACGCAGTCTGAGTTAAGGGCGTGGCCCGCGAAGGCGCATGTAAAACTGTGGAACAGTGAAACAGTTGGTAGCACGGCGAGAATCCCATGGGGGAGATCGGGATCGTGAGAAGACGAGCCTATTACAGAAAGTTAGTAAGAATGAGGTCAGTTTAGTTTTCATATCATAACGAGATACATAGGCCTACGAGCTCAATTTTGAAAAATGGGTCCGGTAAGTGGTAGCATGTGAAGGGCATGTGGTAAAGATGATGAGATGGAGCATTTCCTTTGTCACACCGTGGGAAAAAGTCGAAAATGTTAAAAATTTGCCGTGTGACAACGGAAAAAGATATTTATTTGAAATTTAGAATGATTAGAACTGAGGGAGAGTGCTCGCGAGGTAGTGTGTAAAATTGCAAGGCCCTAGATTGACCGGGCGCCTTTAGGCAGGCTCCTAAAGTTGGTCACGAAAATTGCATGGGGCTGCCAAATCTTCGTTTGTAGACCGATTTCCATTTTTTTTTTTTTGCTCGATAGTGATCAAAAATTCCTTCAAACAATCTGCTTAAGTTAAATATATACAAAAAACAAGTAAAAGCGTGCTAAGTTCGGCCGAACCGAATCTTGGAAACCCACCACCATGGATTCTGCGAAAATATGGGAGCTATATCTAATTAAAGGCCGAATTGAACCGTACTTGGTACAGATCGGATGAAAATTGCGGCTTCCAGGGGCTTAAGAAGACAAATCAGAAGATCGGTTGATATGTGAGCTATATCAGGTTATATACCGATTTAGACCGTACTTGGTACAGTTTACTGGAAGTCATACCACATCAATTTGTGCAAAATTTTAGCCAAATCGGATGAAAATTGTGGCTTCTAGGGGCCCAAGAAGTCAAATCGGGAGATCGGTTTATATGGGAGCTATATCAGGTTCTTGGCCGATTTAGACGGTACTTGGCACAGTTGTTGGAAGTCGTAACGGAGCACCATGTGCAAAATTTCAAAAAATGAAAATTTAAATTGAGGCTTCCAGAGGCTCAAAAAGTCAAATCAGGAGATCGGATAAATTGAGTTATAAATGCGCTTTTTAAGGGGCCCAGACTTTAAATCGATAGATCGGTCTATTGCAAATTTTGCCCATGAACATTCCACTAAGGAACAGGGGCAAACTTCTCACATATCAACGAGTGCAGTCCGATTCAAGTTTAAGCTCAATGATAAGGGGCCTCCTTTTTATAGCCGAGTCCGAACGACGTACCGCAGTGCGACACCTCTTTGGAGAGAAGTTTTTAATGGCATAGTACCTCACAAATGTTGCCAGCATTAGGAGGGGAAAACCACCGCTGAAAAAATTTTTCTGATGGTCTCGCCAGGATTCGAACCCAGGCGTTCAGCGTCATAGGCGTGCATGCTAACCTCTGCGCTACGGTGGCATCGGTCTATGTGGCAGCTATATCCAACCGATCTGGGCCAAATTGATGAGGGATGTCAAAGGACTTAACACAACTCACTGTCCCAAAATTCGGCGAAATCGCACAATGCGCCTTTAATGGGCCCAAGACTTGAAATCGAGAGATCGGTCTATATGGCAGCTATATTCAAATCTGAACTGATCTGAGCCAAATTGCCAAAGGATGTCGAAGGCCATTACTCAACTCACTGTTTCAAATTTCAGCTACATCGGACAATAATTGCGCCTTTTGTGGGTCCAAAACCATAAATCGGCGGATCGGTCTATATTGGCAGCTATATCGAAATCTAGACCGATCTGGGCCAAATTGCAGGAGTATGTCGACTGGTCTAACACAACTCACTGTCCCAAATTTTGGCAAAATCGGATAATAAATGTGGCTTTTATGGGACTTAGACCTTAAATCGGCGGATAGGTCTATATGGTAACTATATCCACATTTGAACCGATCTGTGCCATATTCCATAAATATGGCGAGGGGCCTAACTTAACTCTCTGTCCCAAATTTCGGCGACATCGGATAATAAATGCGTTTTTTATGGGCCCAAAACCTTAAATCGAGAGACCAGCCTATATGACAGCTATATCCAAATTTGGCCGATTTGAGCCAAATTAAAGAAGGATGTTTTGGCAAAATCGGGCAATATGGACCCAAAACTTTAAATCGAGAGATCGGTCTATATGGCAGCTATATCCAAATCTAAACCGATATGGACCAAATGAAGAAGGATGTCGAAGGGACTAACTCAGCTCACTGTCCCAAATTTCAGCAAAATCGAATAATAATTGTGGCTTTTATGGGCCTAAGTTCTAAATCAGCGGATCGGTCTATATGGGGGCTATATCAAGATATAGTCCGATATAACCCATCTTCGAACTTAACCTGCTTATGGACGAAAAAAGAATCTGTGCAAAGTTTCAGCTCAATATCTCAATTTTTAAATGGCCAGATCGTCTTAAATTTTTACGACGATCAAGAATATATATACGTTGGTCAATTGGTCGTAATTTGGTTGTAAATGGCCCATATCGGTCCACGTTTTGATATAGTTGCCATATACATCGATCTGGGATGTTGACTTCTAAGGCCTCTTGCGGGCGCAATTATCTGATTTGGCTCAAATTTTGCACGAGGTGTTTTGACCTCCAACTACTGTGGTTCAAAACGGTACATAACCCGATATAGCTGCCGTATAAACCGATTTTGAATCTTGACTTCTTAAGCCACTAGAAGGCGCAATTCTTATCCGATTTGGCTGAAAAATTTGCACAAAGTGTGTCGTTATGACTTCCAACTATTGTGCTAAGTATGGTTTAAGTCGGTCAATAACCTGATATAGCTGCCATAAAACTGCCACTAGAGGGCGCAATTGTCATCCCATTTGGCTGAAAGTTTGCATGAAGTGATTTGTTATTACTTCCAGCAATTGTGCTGAGTATGGTTCAAAGCAGTCTATAATCTGATATAGCGGCCATATAAATCGATCTGGGATCTTGTCTTCTAAGGCCTCTAGAGGGCGCAATTTTTATCCGATTTGGCTGAAAAATTGCACGAAGCTTGTTGTTATGACTTCCATAACTGGCTAAGTATGGTTTAGATCGGTCAATAACCTGATATAGCTGCCATAAAAACCGATCTTGGGTCTTGACTTCTTCAACCACTTGAGGGCGCAATTGTAATCCCATTTGGCTGAAAGTTTGCATGAAGTGATTCGTTATTTCTTCCAACAATTGTGCTTAGTATGGTTCAAAGCGGGTTACAAATAAAGCTTTTATGTGTGTCAGACACTAAATCGGCAGATCGGTCTATATGGCAGCTATACCTAAATATCGACTGATCTGAACCATATTAAGGTCTGATGTCAAGAGTCTTAATGCAACTCACTGTTTCAATTTTCAGCGAAATTGGGTAATAAATGCAGCTTTTATGGGTTTAATACTCTAAATCGGCCTTTATGGCAGCTACTATCGAAATATCGACCGATCTAAACCATATTAGGGTCGGATGGACTCACTATTTCAAATTTCAGCGAAATCGGTTAAAAATAAAGCTTTTATGGGTTTCAGATCCTTAATCGCCAATCATTCGAATTTCAGCTCAATATGTCAATTTTTGAAGGCAGTAGCGTGATGAAAACAGACAGACGGAGAGACTCATGGACATTTTTTAATCGCCTTAAAATTTTACCACGATCCGAAATATAAAGGGTGATTATTAAGAGCCATAGGAAAGTTTTTCAAAAAAAATGCACATAAAATTCAGCAAAATGAATAAATCTTATTTGAATCGATAGTACTGTCCATTTAGTTAAATGTTTGAAGATTATTTCGTGCAAATGTTGACCGTGACTTTGCCTCAAGTGGTTCATCCGCTAAGTCAAATTTTGGCATACTCTTTCCAACATTTCGGCCAGTATCTCACGAATAAATGCTTCAATGTTGTCTTTCAATGCGTCAATTGAAGCGGTCTTGTCTGCATACACATGAGCTATAACATAGTCCTACAAGCTATAGTCTAAAGGCGTTAAATCGCACGATCTAGGAGGCCAATTGACCGGTCCCGGACGTGAAATAAAATTTTCACTGAACTCGCCTCTCAATTAGGCCATTGTTACTTGTGCTGTGTAGCATGTGGCATCGTCTTGTTGAAACCGTATGGCAATTTGGCAAAACAAATAATTGAGATATCATCTCACGATAGCGCTCACAATTCGCATCATCTTTGAAGAAGTACGGTCCAATGACGCCACCAGCCCATAAACCGCACCAAACTGTGACCACATGGGCATTTGGCAAAACAAACATTTGGATATCATCTCACGATAGCGCTCACCATTCGCATCATCTTTGAAGAAGTACGGTCCAATGATACCACCAGCCCATAAACCGCACCAAACTGTGACTTTTTCTAGATGCATTGGTAGCTCTTGCAATGCTTCTGGCTGATCTTTACAGCAAAATAGACAACTCTGCTTTACTACTTACCCATTGAGCCAAAAATGAGCTTCGTCGCTGAACGCAATTTTTTTTCGATAAGAAGGTGGATCTTCGGTCATCTTTCTCAGAGGACCATTCACCAAAAATTCTGCGTTGCAGAAGGTTGATCGGCTTCATTTTTTGCACCAGCTTTATTTTGATAGGCTTCACACCTACATCCTTCTGAAAATTTTCCACGTTGTTGAGTAACAGGCCCAATTACTGCGAACGACGACGGATCGATAATTGATGGTCATCATTAGCACTGACCGACACAGCTGCGATATTTTCTTTAGTTCGCATTCTACATAAGTGTGTTGGTGGTTACTATGGTCTCCATCATTCAAGCCAAGTATGGCGCAAATCGATTCATAACCTGATATAGCTCCAATAGCATACCAATTTTATATACCGGGCAAAAAACTTCACAAAATCCCATCCATGGTGGAGGGTATATACGATTCGCCACGGCCGAACTTTGCAATATTTTACTTGTTATACCCACCGCCGTAGAATATACCCCCTATATTCATTTAGTCATTCCGTTTGCAACACATCGAAATATCAATTTCCGACCCTACAAAGTATGTAAAGGGTGATTTTTTTGAGGTTAGGATTTTCATGCATTAGTATTTGACAGATCACGTGGGATTTCAGACATGGTGTCAAAGAGAAAGATGCTCAGTATGCTTTGACATTTCATCATGAATAGACTTACTAACGAGCAACGCTTGCAAATCATTGAATTTTATTACCAAAATCAGTGTTCGGTTCGAAATGTGTTCATTCACCGTAACGTTGCGTCCAACAGCATCTTTGAAAAAATACGGTCCAATGATTCCACCAGCGTACAAACCACACCAAACAGTGCATTTTTCGGGATGCATGGGCAGTTCTTGAACGGCTTCTGGTTGCTCTTCACTCCAAATGCGGCAATTGTGCTTATTTACGTAGCCATTCAACCAGAAATGAGCCTCATCGCTGAACAAAATTTGTCAAAATTTGAACACATTTCGAACCGAACACTGATTTTGGTAATAAAATTCAATGATTTGCAAGCGTTGCTCGTTAGTAAGTCTATTCATGATGAAATGTCAAAGCATACTGAGCATCTTTCTCTTTGACACCATGTCTGAAATCCCACGTGATCTGTCAAATACTAATGCATGAAAATCCTAACCTCAAAAAAATCACCCTTTATGTTGCGGAACGTCGTAAAATTCTAAGACGATTTAACGATGTCCATGTGTCTGTCCGTCCGTCTGTTGTAATCCCTCTACAGCCTTCAAAAATTGAGATATTCAGCTGAAATTTGGCACAGCGATGAACGCTGGTTAAGTTCTTGAACGGGCCAAATCAGACCATATTTGGATATAGCTGCTATATAGACCGATATTCCGATAAAGGGTCTATTGCACATAAATGCTTTATTTTTCATCCGATTTTGCTGAAATTTGAAACACTGAGTAGTTTTAGGCCTCCCGACATCTGACCCAAATATGGTCCATATCGGACTATATTTAGATATAGCTGCCATATATACCGATCTACCGATAAAGGGTCTGAAGCCCATAAATGTTTATTTTTCATGCGATTTCGCTGAAATTTGAAACACTGAGTAGTTTAAGGCCTCCCGACATCTGACCCAAATATGGTCCATATCGGACTATATTTAGATATAGCTGCCATATATACCGATCTACCGATAAAGGGTCTGAAGCCCATAAAAGCTTTACTTATTACCCGATTTCACTGAAATTTGAAACATTGAGTAGTTTTACGCCTCCTAACATGGGACCCAAATATGGTTCAGATCGGACTATATTTAGATATAGCTGTCATATAGAACGATCTGCCGATTAATGGTCTGAAGCCCATAAAAGCTTTACTTATTACCCGATTTCGATTTGAAACATTGTGTAGTTTTACGCCTTCAAACATAGGACCTAAATATAGTTTAGATCGTACTATATTTGGATATAGCTGCTATATAGACCGATTTTCCGATAAAGGGTCTAATGCCCATAAATGTTTATTTTTCATCCGATTTCGCTGAAATTTGAAACACTGAGTAGTTTTAGAACTCCCGACATCTGACCCAAATATGGTCTATATCGGACTATATTTAGATATAGCTGCCATATAAACCGATCTGCCGATAAAGGGTCTGAAGCCCATAATAGGTTTATTCATTACCCGATTTCGCTGAAATTGGAAACATTGAGTAGTTTTACACCTCCTAACAAGGGACCCAAATATGGTTCAGATCGGACTATATTTAGATATAGCTGCCATATAGACCGATCTCCCGATTAATGGTCTGAAGCCCATAAAAGCATTAGTTTTTAACCGATTTCGCTGAAATTTGAAACAGTAACTGATTTTACGCCTCCTAACATGAGACCCAAATATGGTTCAGATCGGACTATATTTAGGTATAGCTGCCATATAAACCTATCTCCCGATTAAGGGTCTAAAGCCCACCAAATGTTTATTTATTTGCCAAACTCGCTGAAATTTTAAACAGAGGGTTATATTAAGCCTCCTGATATCTAACCAAAGTATGGATCAAATCGGACTATATTGAGGTATAGCTGACATATAAACCGATCTCCCGATAAAGAGTCTGAAGCCCATCAAAGCTCTATTTATTACCCGATTTCGCTGAAATGTGAAACGGTGGGTAGTTTTAGTCCACCCGCTATCCTACCCGAATATGGTAAAGATCGGACTGTATTTAGATATATCTGTCATATAGACCGATGTACCGATTAAGGGTCTGAAGCTTATAAAAGCTTTATTTATTACCCGATTTTGTTGAAATTTGAAATGCAACAGTGACTTATATTTATTGGCCCACTCAATATTCGTGTCGCGTTTGGGTGCATAAGTTATCCAGTTTTCACCGGATCATGCCGAATGGGGGTTTTCATACATACCCGAGGTGGTGGGTATCCAAAGTTCGGCCCGGCCGAACCTTCCAGTCTGACTTGTTTTTTACTATTTTATATTTAAGCTACCTGCAGCAAATAGCTGTCAGCGTCATTATGTCAAACGTATGATACTTATCTATTATTTGAATTCATTCAAGCGTTTTATTTTTGCTATTGTTTTCATTGTTTGTTTAAATAGGTTTTTAAGTAGAAAAATGTTTATAGCATCTATCACAATGGGAATCCATACATACGTGTTGATCCTGAAATATTGCCAGCAAATCCTAAACGCTATCACATCTCATGCGTGTACATGAATTACCAATTGGGGATCTGAAAATAATTAAAAATCACATAGATAGCATGGGTGAAAGTTATGAGCACGCACAATAATCTGTTATGGCAATTTGCCAATAATGTTGCATACAATGCATGGTCATTAATAACTTTTTTTTTTTTTTGCTTATACATTTATGGACACATAGTGTGGATACAAGCGCTAATAGCACGCTAGTTACTCTGACAAGGGTACATGCTGAAAAAAACTCTTTAGCACGTCTTCTACATAACTTCAATGTAGAATGTTGGTAGTAAATCTAGCAGTAAAACGTGGGAAAAGTGTTTCTTCGATTATAGCAATAGATAATTTTTTCAGTCATTTTAGCAAATAATTTGCTGAATCTCTGTCAAGCCTATAAAACATTTGATTGCTTGATTGTTGTTTAAATAATGAACATGTAAAAACAGTGGGCTTGTGTTCGTTCTAGAAGGGAGATGAAGTGAAACAAGTAAAAACGTGTTAAGTTCGGCCGTGCCAAACTTTGGATACTCACCACCATGGATGAATTAACCATCCTCTTTTATAAAAACTCCAGTACTAAATCCAATCCAAATCAGTTTCAGCGAAATCGGGCAACAAATCCTCTTTCTATGGCATTGAGAGCATAAATTGAAAGATCGGTCTATATGGCAGCTATATCTATATGGCAGTTCTATCTGGGCCATGTGCTGGTCGCACAACGGGAGGCTTAGAACAACTCACCATTTCAAATTTCAGCGAAATCGGGTAATAATTGCGTTTTTTGTGGGCTTAAGACCCTAAATCGGCAGATTGGTCTATATGTCAGCCATATCCAAATGTAGTCTGATTTGGCCCATTCAAGAATTTTATCTACGTATGGCGGAAATACGAGTTTGTGCAAAATTTCAGCTCAATATCTCAATTTTTAAAGACTATAGCGTGACTACAGCTGAGGGACACACGAACAGACGGGCGGACAGACACACGTACATCGTTAAATCGTCATAGAATTTTACGACGATCAGAAATATATATACTTTGTAGGGTCGGAAATAGAGTTTTCGATGTGTTGCAAACGGAATGACTATGATGAATCTCCATCTGTATTCGTATAGTCTTTTAATACCAACCACCATAGGATAGATGGTTTATCCTATGGATGTCCGTCCGTCCGTCTGTCGACATCACAATAGAGGTAGAACGCGTAAAGCTGCAAATAAAATAAATGCAAATTTTGCCCATGAACGTTCCACTAAGGAACAGGGGCAAATTTCTCACACATCAATGAGTGCAGTCCGATTCAAGTTTTAAGCTCAATGGTTTATCCTTTTTATAGCCGAGTTCGAACGGCGTGTCGCGGTGCGAGAAGAGAGAAGTTTTTGCATGGCATAGTTCCTCACAAATGTTGCCAGCATTAGGAGGGAAAAACCACCGCTGACATTTTTTGTTTTATGGTCTCGCCGGGATTCGAACCCAGGCGTTCAGCGTCATAGGCGGACATGCTAACCTTCAGAACGCAAAGATACTTAATATCGATGTAGGTCGTTGGGGATTGCAAATGGGTCATATCGGTTCAGATTTGGATATAGCTCCCATATAAACCGATCTCCCGATTTGAATTCTTGAGCCCCTGGAAGCCGCAATTTTTGTCCAATTTGGATGAAATTTTGCACATAGTGTTCCGTTATGACTTTCAACAACTGTGTCTAGTACGGTCCAAATCGGTCTTTAACGGTCTATATGGCAGCTATATCCAAATGTGGCCCTATCTGGACGATATTCAACAAACAGGTTTAGGGGTCTATCAATACTCACCGTTTCAAATTTCATCCAAATTGGATGAAAATTGCTGCTGTTATGGGCTCAATACTCTTTTTAGAAAGATCGGTCTATATAGTAACTGTATCCAAATATAGTCCGATCTGGACGATTCAATAGGGTACCGACATTAGAAGGGTACCGGAACTTACTATGTCAAATTTCATTAATATACGATGTGAGCTCCATATTGCCATAGTGGGATATGAAGTTCAGTTTATGGTGTGCTTTAGGACGTATCCTCAAACACTTGGCTCCAATATTGGATATCAAATTCGTTTTCTACCCTTAAATAACTTTCATTTGAGTCTCATATTCTCATAATGGGTCAATTGAGCTATTTCACATATTTTTAGGAGGAAAAGCTCCACCTTGATTTGAACACAAATTTTAATGTCACATTCGTAATCTACTCCCAAATACTTTTCAAATAAGTCCCATATAGACATGGTCGGCTAATATGCCCATTTGGGGGTATTTAGGGGTGGGGCGACCTCCCACTACGTGGACCTAAATTTTTATACCATATATTTGTAACCTATTGTCTAATACTTTTCATTTGAGGCCCATATCGATATGAACGTCGAATATATCTGTTTAGAGGGGTTTTTGGGTTGGGGAGGCCCGCTGGGTACCTGGGAACCACCTTTTAGTACGATATTCGTTTTCTAGTCTCCAATACCTTTCATTTGATACCCATATTGTGCCTATCGGTCCACTTTGATTTTGGATGGCGTTGTTGGGATAAGGGGAAGGACCGCCCCCATCCGATATCTAAAAATTATATAGCCTATGTTTCTTTCCATACAAACGTTCACAATCTGTGAAAATTTTAAGAAAATCGATTTAGCCGTTTTTGATTCTACGGAGCAAATAAAAAACCGAGTTCCATGTAGTCATGATGGGTCATATGCCCATTTAGTTAATTTTTGGGGGGTAGGGTGACCCCTTCGGTCGGATTTTGTATGGCAGATTTGTAATCTACTCCCAAATACCTTTCATTTGAGGCCCACATTGACATGAACGTCCAATATGTCTGTTTGGGGGGAATTTTGGGGTTGGGTCGGCCCGCTTGGCACTTTGACCCAAATTCTTATGTCATATTCGTATTCTATGTTCCAATACCTTTATATAATTACCCATATTGTCTCGATCGGTCGACTTTTGATTTTGGGTGGTGTTTTTAGAAAACGGGGGAGGTTTAGCCCCCTTCCCAAATCAACAAATTAGAAAGCCTTGTTCTCCTTCCTGACCATATTCGTAAACTACTCCCGAATACCTTTCATTTGAGTCCCATATTGTCAAGATCGTCAAATAAACCTATTTTAAGGGGTTTTGGGACCGGGGCGGTCCCCCACGTACTTGGACCCTACTTTTATTATGAAATTCGTACTCTGCTCTTGAACAACTTTCATTTGAGACCCATATTGTGGCGATCCGTCCACTTTTATTTATGGGTAGTACTTTTGCGGTAAGGGGGAGGGTCCTTCCCCCTCCGGATATCAAAAAATTATATATTATTATAAACTACTCCCGAATACCTTTCATTTGAGTCCCTTATTGTCAAGATCGTCAAATAAATCTATTTTAAGGGGTTTTGGGACCCCCAGGTACTTGGACCCTACTTTTATTATGAAATTCTCTGGAATAACTTTCATTTGAATCCCATATTGTCCCGATCCTTCCACTTTTATTTATGGGTAGTACTTTTGCGGTAAGGGGGAGGGTCCTTCCCCCTCCCGATATCAAAAAATTATATAGCCTTTGTTTCCTTCCCGACCAACCTACGCAATCTGTGAAATTTTCAAGGTAATCGGTTAAGCCGTTTTTGAGTCTATACGGAAGTTGTATACCCCCATCCTATGGCGGAGGGTATACAAATTTCGTTGCTTCAATTGGTAACACTTGGCGTCAGCCTGTTATAATGGTGTGGAATATGAATTGACTAAACTCAGCAAAATTTCTAGATTTTAACATTTTTAAAATTTTCAAATTTCGGTATACGTTTGCACTCTGTACATTTGTTGCTTTCAATTTAGTTCTCAGTATGTACCTGTTTGAAAAGCACACAACAACAACTATAATTTCATACCGCGGTTGTGATGTGCATATAGTATATATGTATGTGTGTATTACTTGCTCACTCTTAATAACACAACAGCATAATCAGTTGCTCGCCTGGATGCCATTTATGTTTTATGGGTAAGGTGGTCTCACTATTATTGATGGTACGGTATAGCATTATTGCTGTGCCGGAGACCACAATTTTATTATGCATTTGCTGGAAGTGAAAACAAAATTAGTTTTCAAAGTTAATTCGTTTACCAACTCCCTTAAAGCCACACATATGTAGTTTCCCACAACATAGTACAGGCGTAACATACGTATGTATGTAAGTCTGTTTGTCTGCAAAAAGGCAAATCTATAAATTATTCACAAATTGGTGCGGGCACAAGCAACGATAAAAACGCATCCACTATTGACTATGAGCCACGCAAATAGATCCGAGAACTGCGGCAGCTCGATATGAATCTGATATGAAATATGTTTATTATTTTGGCGTGTTGTGATGGTAACGCATACGAAATTTTATGAAAATATAAAGGCGGAATAAATCAATTTGCTTATTATTATGTGCTCAATTTAAGTTGATTGAGGGAATCCATCAATTCAATAAATGGCTGAGGAGTGGTGATTCATTCACCTCGCTTTAAAGCTGCAAGTCGGAACCCTTCCTCGAACGCTTGCTGAGAATATCAACAACGTTTGCGAAGGCCACATCCAATTGTCTGGGATTCTAATGACAAAAGGGCATAAATAATTTAATAGCCTTATTTCCAGTTCTGGGTACTTATTCAAAGTCAATGGCAATGAATGAATGAATACTACTGAAAGAGCATTGAATAAATTTTATATTAGTATTTTTTCTTCTGGAAGCGAATTATTCCTCCCCTTAACATTCATCGATTGACTACGTATCATTAAAAAAAAATGGAAATTGGAAATATAAATCAAATTAAATTAATTTAATGTGGTAAAAGTAAAGTAAGCAAGTAAAACGGCATTAAGTTCGGCCGGGCCGAACTTTGGATACCCACCACCTTGCGTATACATGTAAAACACCATTCATCAAAATCTGGTGAAAATTGCATACCTTATGTCCCATAGCAGTTATATCGAAATTTGATCCGATTTGGACCAAATACTAATAAGAACAAGTCATTGTTCAATTGTGTATATCTAAAAATGTACAACCATATACAACATGGATGTCGAAAAGTCATAGGTCAATGTGTCAAATTTCAGTTAAATCGGGGCCAAGACTTTAAATCGAAATATCGGTCTATATGGCAGCTATATCCAAATCTGGACCGATTTGGGCCAAGTTGCAGAAAAATCACGAAGAGATTAACACAACTCACTGTCCAAAATTTCGGCGAAATCGGATAATAAATGCGCTTTTTAGTACCCCAAAACCTAAAACCGAGAGATCGGTCTATATGACTGCTACATCCAAATCTGGACCGATCTGTCCCATAATGCAGAACTATGTGGAGGGGCTTAAAATAACTCATTGTTCGAAATTTCGGCGACATCGGACAATAAATGCGCTTTTTATGAGCCTAAGACCATAAATCGGAGGATTGGTCTATAGGCAGTTACATCCAAATCTGGACCGATCTGAGCCAAATTGACGAAGAATGTCGAAGGGCCTAACACAACTCACTGTCCCAAATTTCAGCAAAATCGGATAATAAATGTGGCTTTTATGGGCTTTAGACCCTTAATCGGGAGATCAGTCTATATGGCAGCTATATCTAAATATAGGCATAAAACTACTTAATGTTTAAAATTTCAGCGAAATCGGTTAAAAAGTAAAGGTTTTATGGGCGACAGACCCTTTATCGGCAGATCGGTCTATATGGCAGCTATACCTAAATATAGTCCGATTTGATCCATATTAAGGTCAGGTATCAGGAGGCTTAAGATAACCCTCTGTTTCAAATTTCAACGAAATCGGGTAAAAAATAAAGCTTTTATGGCCTTTAGACCATAAATATAGCTTTTATGGGATTTAGACCCTTTGTCGGGAGATTGGTCTATATGGCAGCTATATCTAAATATAGTGCGATCTGAACCATATTTGAATCCTATGTTAGGAGGCGTAAAACTACTCAATGTTTCAAATTCCTGCGAAATGGGTTGGAAAATAAAGCTTTTATGGGCTTTAGACCCTTTATCGGCAAATCGGTCTATATGGCAGCTACATCTAAATAGAGTCCGATTTGATCCATATTTAGGTCGGATATTAGGGGGATTAAGATAGCCCACTGTTTAGCCAAATCGAGTAATAAATAAAGCTTTTATGGGCTTCAGACCCTTTATCGGCAGATCGGTCTATATGGCAGCTATATATAAATATAGTCCGATATGGACCATATTTGGGTCAGATGTCGGGAGGCCTAAAACTACTCACTGTTGCAAATTTCAGTGAAATCGGATAAGAAATAAAGCATTAATAGGCATTAGACCCTTTGTCGGAAAATCGGCCTATATAGCAACCATATCCAAATACGGTCCGATTAGGCCCGTCCAAGAACTTAACCAGCGTGCATCAAAAAGACGTATCTGTGCATCAAAAAGATGTATATGTGCCAAATTTCAGCTCAATATCTCAATTTTTAAAGGCTGTAGAGTGATTGCCATAGACGGACGGATAAAGGGACAGACACACAGACATCGTTAAATCGTCTTAGAATTTTACGACGATCCGAAATATATATACTTTGTAGTGTCGGAAATTGATATTTCGATGTGTTGCAAACGAAATGACTAGATGAATATATCCTACGGTGGTGGGTATCAAATGTAAGGAGAGGCAAAAACTTCACTATGCAATACCCTAAGCCTCAGAGTCTGTGTACTACTATTCATTAAGCAAATGCTAGAGTGCGTAAGATTTTATAACCACCCAAAAAAAAAACCGTAGAGCAGAGGCTGACAGGTCTGCCTATGAAGCTGAAAGCCTGGGTTCGAATCCTGGCGAGAACAACAGAAGCAAGTGGTGGTTTTTAACCCCTTCTGACGCCGGCGAAATTTGTTAGGTAAAAACTTCTCCAAAAATAGGTGTCGCACTGCGGCATGCCGTTTGGACTCGGCTATAAAAAAGAGGCCCCCTTATCATTGAATTTAAACTTTAAACGGACAGCACGCATTGATATGTGAGAAGTTTGCCTCGGTTCCTTAATGGAATACACATGGGCAAATTTGCAAATTTGTATTTCAGATTTTATCAAAATTAGCTGAATAATGCATCATTTATGAATCTATAGTAGCTATTTCGAAATATTGTACGATCTGGACCAAACTTGGTGGGATGTTGAGGGGTCTAAACCCAATCACTTGGGTTTGACCCCCACATATCTGTTCACGGCCGTTAGTGAAACTAAGAACGTAAATCCGAAAATCGACTAATATAGCAGCGTAGTTCGACAATGACCTATATCGGACTATATTTTGATATAGCCCCATATAAACCGATCTGCCGATTTAATGTCTTAGGACCATAATAGCCTAAGACATAAAATTTCCCAGATTTGGATATAGCTGTCATATAGAGATCTCTCGATTTAAGGTCTTGGGCCCACAAAAGACGCATTTATTGTCCAATTTCGCCGAAATTTGGGACAGTGAATTGTATTAGGCCCTTCGATATCCCTCTATAATATGGCCCAGATCGTTCTAGATTTGGATATAGCTGCCATATAGACCGATCTCTCAATTTAAGATTTTGGTCCCATAAAGGCACATTTATTGTCCGATTTTGCCGAAATTTGGGACAGTGGCTCTTTGATATCCTTCTCTGATCTTTCCAGATTTGGATATAGCTGTCATATAGACCGATCTCTCGATTTAAGGTTTTGGCCCCATAAAAGGCATATTATTTGTCCGATTTCGCCGAAATTTGGGATAATGAACTGTGTTAGGCTCTTCGATATCCCTTTTCGATTTGGTTCACATCGGTCTAGATTTGGATATAGCTGCCATATAGACCGATCTCCGATTTCAGGTGTTGGGCACATAAAAGGCGCATTTGTTGCCTGCTTTTGCCGAAATTTGGGACAGTAAATTGTGTTAGGCCCTTTGATATCCTTTTTCAATTTGGCCTAGATTGGTCCAGATTTGGATATAGCTGCCAAATAGACCGATATATCGATTTAGGGTCCGGTGTCCACAAAAGGGGCATTTTTTGTCCGATTTCGTCGAAATTTGTGACAGTGAATTATGTTAGGGCTCCCGACATCCTTGTTTAATTTGGCCCAAATTTGTTCAGATTTATATATCGTAGGGTATCAAATGGTCAACTTTGTCCTACTTTAACTCGTCCTTAGTTGTATGTTTTTGTTGAGTGTTTTTAAAGTTAACCCACTCTTGCTTTTAACGCAACTTATAACATCATATAGAATATAATTTTTTACATTTCTTGCCACATACAACACACGCCAATCTGCAGCATTCAAGGGGAAACTTTTATTCACTCATAAAAGTGAGTCAATGAATTCACAACCATATTTGGAATACTATTTAAGCCTTTTCAGTCGTTCCACGGAACCTTAATTGAGTTATAAATATAGGAAAAAAAACTTATTTTCTGGCCTTAACTTAATTTGCATTTAAATTAACATTGTTGGGCTTACAAAAATACGGAGTGTAAAAAATAACAAAAATAAATCAAAGGCTGACTGTTTAAATTTGCATAGGTTAAGTAATCGTGGGTAAACACGAAATCCCATTGTTATGCCCAACCCCATACGATATGGCGTATAATCGTTTCTTCCTAACGATTATCGAAATATTTATTTTCCAGCCCATGAGTGAAGATATTTATTCTTAGTCACTGTGAAGCTTGAAATTGTTTAACCATCAATCCCTTCAATTGCCCGTTTTTAAACACCCTAGGATGGTAGGTATGCTAATCTTATCATTCTGTTTGTAACATCTCAAAATATTGATGTGAAATCCTATAGAGTATTGGGTTTCCCTAAAAGTAATTGCGGATTTTTCAAAAGAAAATAAATGCATTTTTAATAAAACTTAGAATGAAATTTAATCAAATATACTTTTTTTACACTTTTTTTCTAAAGCAAGCTAAAAGTAACAGCTGATAACTGACAGAAGAAAGAATGCAATTACAGAGTCACAAACTGTGAAAAAATTTGTCAACGCCGACTATATGAAAAATCCGCAATTACTTTTTGGGCAACCCAATACATATATCCTTGATCGTCTTGACATTCTGAGTCGATCTAGCCATGTCCATCTGTCTGACCGCATGTCTGTCAATAAAAATCACGATAGTTGTCGAACAAGTGTACACAAGTGTTTCGTACATATACCTATTATTGATGCAGATCGTTTGGGATTGCAAATGGGCCGTATCGGCTCAGATTTGGATATATCTCCCATATAACTCTATCTCCTAAATTGATTTCTTGAGCCTCTAGAAGCCGCAATCGTTAACCGTTTTCGCTGACATTTTGCACGACGTGTTCCGTGCTGACTTTCCAGATCTATGCCACGTACGATCCAAATCGGTCTATAACCGGATATAGTTGCCATAAAAACCGATCGCCAGATTTGAGCGGTTGGAAGCCGCAATTATTGTCTGTTACGACTTCTACCTCCTGATTAGTCTTCTACAATTAGTCTTACAAAATTTCAGGCAAATCGGATAATAATTGCGACCTCTAGTGGCTCAAGAAGTCAAGATCCCAGATCGGTTTATATGGCAGCTATATCAGGTTATGAACCGATTTAAACCTTATTTGACACAGTTGTTGAAAGTAAGAATAAAATACGGCATGCAAAATTTCAGACAAATCGGATTGGAATTGCGCCCTCTAGAAGCTCAAGAAGTCAAGTCCCCAGATCTGTTTATATGACAGCTATATCAGGTTATGAACCGATTTAAACCATACTTGGCACAGTTATTGGATATCATAACAAAATACTTTGTGCAAAAACTCATTCAAATCGGATAAGAATTGCGCCCTCTAGAGGCTCAGGAAGTCAAGACCCAAGATCGGTTTATATGGCAGCTATGTCAGGTTATGGACCGATTCGAACCATACTTGTCACCGTTATTGGATATCATAACAAAATACTTCGTGAAATATTTCATTCCAATCGGATAAGAATTGCGCCTTCTAGAGGCTTAAGAAGTCAAGACCCAAGATCGGTTTATATGACAGCTATATAAGGTTATGGACCGATTTGAACCATACTTGTTGGATGTCATTACAGAACATGTCGTGCAAAGTTTCATTCCAATCGGATAAGAATTGCTCACTCTAGAGGCTCAAGAAGTCAAGACCCAAGATCGGTTTATATGACAGCTATATCAAATCATGGACCCATAGGGCCCATTTGCAATACCAATCGACCTACACTAATAAGAAGTATTTGTGCAAAATTTCAAGGGGCTAGCTTTACTCCTTGGGAAGTTAGCGTGCTTTCGACAGACAGACGGACGGACGGACATGGCTACATCGACATAAAATGTCGCGACGACCAATAATATATATACTTTATGGGGTCTCAGACGAATATTTTGAGTAGTTACAAACAGAATGACGAAATTAGTAAACCCCCCCATCCTATGGTGGAGGGTATAAAAATCAATTTGTGTTTGTTTGTGTGTTCCTTATAGCCTCAGAAACGGCTGAACCGATTTTCTTGAAATTTCCACTGATGGTGCATAGTGATTCCGTGGTGAAAATAAGGTGCTACATATCTGAAGGGGGAGCGGACCCTCCCCCTTACCCTAAATTTCAGAAACGCCAGATCTCGGAGATGGGTGGTGCGATTTAAGCGAAATTTTGTGTGGTCTCTTATAGTTAACCTACAAACAAAAATTTGGTACTCAAATTTCGTATGGGGTACCTAGGGGGGGCGCCCCACCCCATAACCTACCAAATATATATATACACAAATCACGCCAATATGGGACTCAAATGAAAGGTATTTGGGATAAGAAAACGTATCTGATATCCAATTGTCAGACCAAGTGTTTGGGGGACTACACCAACCTCTAAATCGGACCTATTTACCGAACATGGCAACATGGGACTCAAACGAAAGGTATTTGCGAGTAAAATACGAATCTGATATCCAAATTTGCGACAAAGTTTCTGGTTGTCCTCCCCCACCCCCCCAAACAGGACTTATTTACTGACCATGGCAATATGGGGCTTAAATAAAAGGTATTTGAGTGTAGAAAACGAATCTGATATACAATTGTCGGACCAAGTGTTAGGGAGACCACCCCAACCCCTAAAACATCCCTTAATCGGACATATTTACCGACCATGGCAATATGGAACTCAAATGAAAGGTAGTTGCGAGTAGAATACGAATCTTTTATCTAAATGTGGGACCACGTTTCTGGGGTTCCACCCGTTCCCCAAACAGGACTTAAATAAAAGGTATTTGAGTGTAGAAAACGAATCTGATATCCAGATGTGGGACCAAGTGTTTGGGGGACCGCTCATCCCCGAGAACATTCCCGAAAGAAGACAAATTTACGATATGGGACACAAATGAAAGGTCTTTGGAAGTAAAGCACGAATCTGATATCAATGTTCGGGAAAAGTGTCTATGGGGCCACCCTCATAACACCACCCAAAGTATTTGCTGACCATTGCAATATGAGGCTCAAATAAGAGGTATTTTAAAGTAGAACACGAATCTGATCTATATTTTCAAAGCCAAGTTACTGAGTGGCCGCCCCATCCCCCAAAACACACCCCAAACCGGTAATTTTTGGTGACTAGGGAAAAGTGAAGCTCAAATGAAGGGTATTTGGGAGTAGACCATGAATCTGACATCAACATTCGGCACCCACTGTCTAGGGGACACGTCCCACCACCATAACAACCCCCAAGAAGAACGTATTTGCTCACCAAGACAATGTGGGTCTTCAAGACAGTGGAACTCGATATTCATAGTTTTTGGGGCCCATACCCCAAACCAGATAAATGGTATTTGAGATTTTAAACCAATTTGATATCCAATTTTGAGGCCAATGGCAATATGGGGTTCAAATGTATGAGAATAGAGCACAATGTAGATATATTTTCCAGGCTTAGTGTTTGGGGGACTATTCCACTCCCCAAAACACCCCTCATCCGGGCGTATTTACCAACCATGTCAATGTGGGGCTTCAGTGAAAGGAATTGGGGGGGTAGAGCAAGAACTGATACCCACTTTCGGGACCGATTTTCTGGGGGTCTACCCCTTTTCCAAAATACCCCACAAACAGCAATTTTTTACTGACCATCGCAATATGGGGCTCAAATGAAGGCATTTCAGAGAAGAATACGAATTTCATATCCAACTGTAGGACCATGTATTTTAGGCATCACCCCTTCCCCAAAACACCACCCAAAGGGTAAAACTTTTCGACCATTCCAATATGTGGCTCAAATGAAAGTTATTTGAGATTAGAAAACGAATTTGATAACCAATTTTGGAGCCATGTGTTTGGGGGACGCCTCATTCTGTAAACTCCCCCCCCAAAACCAATTGCAAAATGAGTTTAGATAAATGGTATTTGAAAGAAGAACACGATGCTGGTATTTTTCAGGGCCAAAGTCGGGCTGAAATATAGTATTTTAAGAATGGAGTACACCTTACATCCAAACTTCAATGCGTAGACCAATAAAGATCATATGGGATTCAGCCTGTTAGTCAAGCGATATACTATTCTCGTAGCAAGGTATTTCACTAAAAGCTCTTTAATGGTCGAAAATGAATATTCCACGGAAAATGATGTCCCATATAAAGTAGAAGAAGGCGCAGCGGAGCCGGCCCGGTCCAGCTAGTTTTTTATATAAGATGGGGTCTTAGACGAATATTTCGATTTTCGGGCTGTATCTAAATCCAGCACGTTATGTGTTAAAAATTAACTAAGTTTAATGGCATTTAGGTGCAATAAAGTCAAATTTGTATTCAAATTACCACACGAATAGAAACGCCATATAAACACTATGAATTTTTTAATGGTTGTGCATGAAAAAGATTCTGCCCAGGCGGTTTTGACTCCACTTTTATGGTTTTGTTTGTTTTTTGCGACTTCAAAATATGTCAACCATTTGCAAATGGTAAATTGTTTACTTCATAAAAATGTAGCCCCAGAATTGAAAACAAATAATGCCCCAAAATGCTGCCATCCATACAAAATCAATGTGTCTGGGCCAAATTGATTTCCAATTTTTACAACTGTTTGCATTTCGTTAGAATTTTACATTAAACAAAAATTACAAAATAGAACTCTCATAAAAAGCAACACCCCCTGTGACATTATTGCCAATAGATTTTATTGATTTAAATTGGTATTCCCAGAGGTGCGTCGCGGATGAGGACCGCAAGTGTGGGAAAGTGTTCGGTTTCGCTTTTGTTGATGCCCAATTGTTCTTTAATGAAGTTTTCATTAAATTCCTAAGCGTAGAGAAAACTTTTTATTGCAATTCCATTGACTTTTACACTCACAGGCTTTCACATTTGTCAGTTTATGAGCAATTTGCAAGCTGTTCATGGATGCCTCATGCCTGCCGGATGCTGCCATCGCAACAGATGGTGGCCGACAAAGTTTTGGTTTATTTGATCGTTCGTTTGTTCGTTAACAGAACAAAAAACAGTGGCATGGCATGGCGTGCAGTCAACTACATTGGTTATTTACCGTCTATAACTGACACCAGGACCAAAAATCCAACCACGTCATGGGCAGATGCTTAATGCCTTGAAATATAAGAGTAAGACAAACATTAACACGGAAGCGATTACTCTGCTGTCTTAGATTTAGGAACGCCAACTTTAAATAAGTTTCCAGCAGTAACCATGTGGCAACCACCTTCCCGCTAACTTTGTGGCAGTAAACACTTTATCTCTTTTGCTTAACGTGGATTTTTATTAATTATAAGTTTAGTAAAGAATATAATGGAGTGCAAAATGCCAGAAAGCACCAAGCAATTTTTAATTAGGGCCTTAATGTAATGAAATTTTTTTGTTTAATAAATTAATGTAAATTAATTGATATTATTGTAAACTCAAAGAATTTTATTGCTAGTGAAGATATTCAAGATATGAAGTAAAAGTAGCCATGCTATAAGTTATGAAGCCAATGTTGCTATGCTGAAGCCAATGTTTCATAACTCGCGAAGCAAATGTTTCTCTGGAGAAGGCGCCAATATCATTGAAAACGTATGAAAATAAGCCTCGTGTACTGATTCAAATTCAATTCGGGGTAACAGTTTATATATAGAGGCCGAAAAGAGTACCGATAAATTACAACAAGTAAAAGCGTGCTTAATTCGACCGGGCCGACTGTTAACAAAGGTGTCGAAATCTTGCCATTTTCGACACGTGTGTTAAAAGTCATAAGAGAAGCCGTTGCACAAAATTTCAGCTAAATCGGATAATAATTGCGCCCTCTGGTGGCTCAGGAAGTCAAGACCCCAGATCGGTTTATATGGAAGCTATATAAGGTTATGGACCGATTTGAACTATTCTTAGCACAGTTGTTGAAAGTCATAACAAATCACCTCATGCAGAATTTCAGCCAAATCGGATAGGAATTGTGACCTCTAGAGGCTCAAGAAGTCAAGACCCCAGATCGATTTATATGGCAGCTATATCAGGTTATGGACCGATTTAAACCATACTCTGCACAGTTGTTGGAAATCATAATAAAACACCTCATGCAAAATTTCAGCCAAATCGGATAGGAATTGTGACCTCTAGAGGCTCAAGAAGTCAAGACCCCAGATCGGTTTATATGACAGCTATATCAGGTTATGGGCGGATTTGAACTATTCTTAAGAAACTTGTTAAAAGTCATAACAAAACACCTCATACAAAATTTCAGCCAAATCGGATAATAATTGCGTCCTATAATGGCTCAAGAAGTCAAAACCCCAGATCAGTTTATATGGCAGCTATATCAATTTGAACTATTCTTACTTAGCACAGTTGTTGGAAGTCATAATAAAACACCTCATGCAAAATTTCAGATAAATCGGATAATAATTGCGTCCTCTAGTGGCTCAAGAAGTCAAGACCCCAGATCGGTTTTTATGGCAGCTATATCAGGTTATGGGCGGACTTGAACTATGCTTAGGAAACTTGTTAAAAGTCATAACAAAACATCTCATGCAAAATTTCAGCCAAATCGGATGATAATTGCGTCCTCTAGTGGCTCAAGAAGTCAAGACCCCAGATCGGTTTATATGGCAGTTATATTAGGTTATGGACCGATTTAAACCATACTCAGCACAGTTGTTGGAAATCATAATGAAACACATCATGCAAAATTTCAGCCAAATCGGATAATAATTGCGTCCACTAGTGGCTCAAGAAGTCAAGACCCCAGATCGGTTTATATGGCAGCTATATCAGGTTATGGACCGATTTGAAGTATTCTTGGCACATCGGAAGCGGTTTGTAGTCAACAAAGAGATGGTAGGTGTTGATTTGTCCTTCTCGGGTCTTTTCCAAGATTTGGCGCAGTGTGAATATCTGCTCCAGGGTGGATTTACCAGGCCTAAGGCCGCAGTGATAGGGCGCAATTATCTCATTGACTTTAGTTTTTAATCTTTCACACAGTACGCTCGAGAGTATCTTGTATGCGATGGGGAGCAGAGTTATTCCTTTGCAGTTGACACATTCCGTCTTGTCTCCTTTCTTGTGTACGGGACATAGTATGCTGAGGTTCCAATCATCGGGTATGCGCAGATAAGCTCATGTATACGCCTTATCAGCGCGTCGCCTCCGGTCTTAAATAGTTCAGCGGATAACCCGTCGGCTCCTGCTGCCTTGTTGTTCTTTAGTCGGGTCACTGCTACTTGGACCTCATTCTGACTAGGAGGTAAACAGTTTATACCATCATCAGGAATTGGTTCTGCGGTATCCTCTTCACCGCCAACATCGGACACTAGCAGTTGGGTAAAATGTTCTTTCCATATCCTCAGCATGTTATCTGTGTCTGTTACCAGATTTCCTTCTTTGTCTCAGCAGGAGGATGCGCCTGCAACAAAGCTATCGGATAGTCGATCTACATGAGAGCTATATCTAAATATAGCACAATTTAGACCATATTTGGGTTGGATATCGGAAGTCTTAAAGCAGTTCACTGTTTAAAATTTCAGCAAAATCAAACAAATAAAAAGGCGTTAAGTTCGGCCGGGCCGAACTTTGGATACCCACCACCTCGGGTATATATGTAAACCATCTTTCGACATAATCCGGTGAAAAATTAATATTGGGTTGCCCAAAAAGTAATTGGGGATTTTTCATATAGTCAGCGTTGACAAATTTTTTCACAGCTTGTGACTCTGTAATTGCATTCTTTTTTCTGTCAGTTATCAGCTGTTACTTTTAGCTTGCTTTAGAAAAAAAGTGTAAAAAAGTATATTTGATTAAAATTCATTCTAAGTTTTATTAAAAATGCATTTACTTTCTTTTAAAAAATCCGCTATTACTTTTTGGGCAACCCAATAATTCCATAGCAGCTATATCGGAATTCATTCCATAGCAGCTATATCGGAATATGGTCCGATTTGAACCAAATTCGGCACGGACATTGAGTGGTCTAATAAGTAAAAGTCAGTGTTCTATTTTGTAGAACAAAATATTGGTCTTTTTGGTATTTATATCCAATTAAATACCGATCTGGACCACATACGACACGGATGCCGAAAAGCCTAACATACGTCACTGTGCCAAATTTCAGCGAATTCGGATTATAAATTCGCTTTTTATGGGGCCCAAGCCCTTAAATTGAGAGTTTGGTCTATATGGCAGTTATATCCAAATCTAAACCGATCTGGGCCAAATTAAAGAGGGATGTCGAAGGGCCTAACACAACTCACATTCCCAAATTTCGGCGAAATCGGATAATAAATGCGCCATTTATGGGTCCAAGACCTTTATTCGAGAGATCGTTATTTATGTTCTATATCCAAATCTGACCCGATTGGAGACAAATTGATAACGGATAACGTTGGCCCTAACGCAACTCACTGTACCAAAATTCAGCGAAATCGGACGATAAATGAGCCATTTATGGGTACAAGACCTTTAAGGGAGAGATCGTTCTATATGGCAACTATATCCAAATCTGAACCGATTTTAGCCAAATTGATAACGGATGACATAGGCCCTAACACAACTCACTGTACCAAATTTCGACGACGACATCGGACAATAAATGCGCCTTTTATGGGCCAAAAACCTTAAATCGAGAGATTGGTCTATTTGGCAGCTTCATCCAAATCTGGAACGATCGGGGCCAAAGGAGGATATCGACTTGTCTAACACAACTCATTGTTTCAAATTTCAGCAAAATCGGATAATAAATGTGTCTTTTATGGGCCTAAGACCTTAAATCGGCGGATCGATCTATACGGGGGCTATATCAAGATATAGTCCGCCCATCATCGATCTTAACCTGCTTATGGAAAACAAAGAATCTGTGCAAAATTTAAACTCAATATCTCTATTTTTAAAGATTGTAGCGTGATTTCAACAGACAGATGGATGGACAGACGGACGGACGGACAGACAGACGGACGGACATGTCTGGATCGTTTTAGATTGCAAATTTTGCCCATGAACATTCCACTAAGGAACAGGGGCAAACTTCTTACATATCAATGAGTGCAGTCCGATTCAAGTTTAAGCTCAATGATAAGGTGCCGAGTCCGAACGAAGTGCCACAGTGCGACACCTCTTTGGAGAGAAGTTTTACTTGGCAACGTACCGCACAAATGTTGCCAGCATTAGGAGGGGAAAACCACCGATGAAAAAAATTTTTTTTTCTGATGGTCTCGCCAGGATTCGAACCCAGGCGTTCAGCGTCATAGGCGGGCAAGCTAACCTCTGCGCTACGGTGGCCTCCAGATTAGAAATGGATATTTCGATGTGTTGCAAATGGAAAAACAAAATGCATATACCCCCATCCTTCGGTGGTGGGTATGAAAATAAATGCACCTTTTATGGTCTTTATACGCTAAAGCTGATGATCGGTCTCTGTGCCAGCCATATCTAAATATAGCCCGATCTGGACCATATTCGGAACTAATATTGTCAGAGTTTTGATACTACTCATTGCTCCAAATTTCAGCAAAGTCTAGTAATAAATTCAGCTGTTATAGGCTTAAGAACCCTAATCGGCAGATCGGTCTAAATGGCAGCTATATGTAACTATGGTCCGATACATACCATATTCGAGTCGGATATCGAGGCTCCTAGTGCTAGTCACTGTTTCGTATTTCAGCAAGATCGGATAATAAATGCACCCTTCATGGTCCTTGGACCCTAAAAGTGAAGATCGGTCTTTTAGATATATATATATCTTAATATAGCCCGACCTGAACCATATTCGGGACAGATGTTGGGAGTCTTGGTACAACTCACTGATTCAATTTTCAGTGAAGTTGGGTAAACAATTGCGCATTTTAAAGGCCTATGACCCAAAATCGGCAGGTGTGCACCATATTCGGGTCGTATATCGAGGCTCCTAGTGCTAGTCACTGTTTCTTATTTCAGCAAAATCGGATAACAAAGGCACCTTTTATGGTCCTTAGACCCTAAAGGTGAATGTCTTTTATGGCAGCTATATCTAAAAGTAGCCCACTGTTCCAAATTTCAGCGAAATCGGGTAATAAATGCGCCTGTTATAGGCTTAAGACCCTAAATCGCCATATCAGTCTCTATGGCAGCTATACCCTAATATGCTCCGATTTGTCCCATTCAAAAGCTTAACCCGTGTATAATACGAGTCTGAGCTCAATTATAACTCAATTTTTAAAGACTCTAGCGTGATTACAACTGACTGACACACGGACGAACAGATGGACACACGGACATTGTTTAATCGCCTAAAAATTTTACGACGATCCCGAATATATTTTCATGATTTTTCGAACATCCTCAAGCTCGAAATCATATTCAGTGCTTTCTATTCAAAGAATAGCTTAGCAAAGAATTTATAAGAGTTGAGCAGGTGTGTGTTATTATTCAAAACATTATGACTGGCTTGGGGGATCATGATTTCTGGCACGCCATGTTTCTTTATCAACACCTCATGTTTTGATTAACATGAGGTCTTTTGATTTGGGACAGGGCTCACCAAGTCCTCTTACTCTCCTTAGCGCAGTAAGAGAGAAACAAGTAAAGGCGTGCTAATTTCGCCCAGGCCGAATCTTATATACCCTTCACCATGGATCGCATTTGTCGAGTTCTTTTAGCCCTCTAAAGGCTGAAGAAGTCAATATCCCAGATCGGTTTATGTGGTAGCTATATCAGATTAGAAATCGATTTAAACCATATTTGTTGAAAGTCATAGCAAAACACGTCATGCAAAATTTCAGCTAAATCGGATTAAACTTGCGCCCTCTAGAGGCGGAAGAAGTCAAGATTCAAGATCGATTTATATGGCAGCCGATTTTAACACTACTTAGCACAGTTGTTGGAAATCATAACAAACCACGCCTTGCAAATTCGAATAAGAACCCTCTAGAAGCCCAAGAAGTCAAGACCCCAGATCGGTTTATATGACAGCTATATCAGGTTATAGACCGATTTGGACCATACTTAGGAGAGTTGTTTGAAATCATTAAAAAACACCTCATTTCAAAATTTCATCCAAATTTCATAGAAGTCAAGATCCAAGATCGGTTTATATGGCAGCTATATCAATATAAACCGATCTCCCGATTTGACTTCTTGAGCCCCTGGAAGCTAAGGCTCAAGAAGTCAGAAGTTCAGCCGTTTTGGCTGAAATTTTGCACGCAGTGTTTCGTAATGACTTTCAACGACTGTGCCAAGTACAGTCTCAATCGATCAATAAGCTGACATAACTTCCATATAAACCTATCGCCCGATTTGATGTTTTGAGTCCTTATAAGCCGCAAATTTTTGTCCGATTTGGCTGAAATTTTGGACAGTGAGTTGTGTTAAGCTCTTCGACATCCCTGTGTAATACGGCCCAGATCGGTCTAGATTTAGCTGCCACATAGCTTTATTGGGCCTAAGACCTAAAATCGGCAGGCGGCTATATCAAGATATAGTCCGATAAAGCCCATCTTCGAACTTTTCCTAACTATGATAAAAAAAAAGGATTTCTGCAAAGTTTCAGCTCAATATCTCATTTTTAAGACTGAACCGCGATTGCAACAGACAGACGGACGGACATGGCCAGATGATCATAGATTTACTTTGTAGGGTCGGAAATGGATATTTTGGTGTTTTGCGAACGAAATGAACAAATTAATATACCCCCATCGTTCGGTGGTGGGTGTATAAAGTATGCCGTGTGAGAACGAGTGGAGATATCACTGTGAAATTTGGAATGGTTAGAGCTGATATGTTAAAGATCGTGTGCGAAATTGCAAGACTGTCGTTGTCCGACGCTTATAAGCAGGCCCCTACAGTTGGTCACCTAGGTATTTAAAAAATTTGTTGTGGCTGCCAAATCTTCGTTTGTGGATCCTACACCACTACTGTGGTACAGGGTATTAAAGGGTGATTTTTTTGAGGTTAGGATTTTCATGCATTAGTATTTGACAGATCACGTGGGATTTCAGACATGGTGTCAAAGAGAAAGATGCTCAGTATGCTTTGACATTTCATCATGAATAGACTTACTAACGAGCAACGCTTGCAAATCATTGAATTTTATTACCAAAATCAGTGTTCGGTTCGAAATGTGTTCATTCACCGTAACGTTGCGTCCAACAGCATCTTTGAAAAAATACGGTCCAATGATTCCACCAGCGTACAAACCACACCAAACAGTGCATTTTTCGGGATGCATGGGCAGTTCTTGAATGGCTTCTGGTTGCTCTTCACTCCAAATGCGGCAATTTTGCTTATTTACGTAGCCATTCAACCAGAAATGAGCCTCATCGCTGAACAAAATTTGTCAAAATTTGAACACATTTCGAACCGAACACTGATTTTGGTAATAAAATTCAATGATTTGCAAGCGTTGCTCGTTAGTAAGTCTATTCATGATGAAATGTCAAAGCATACTGAGCATCTTTCTCTTTGACACCATGTCTGAAATCCCACGTGATCTGTCAAATACTAATGCATGAAAATCCTAACCTCAAAAAAATCACCCTTTATAACTTTTTGCATTTGTTTGTAACACCCAGAAGGAAGAGAGATAGACCCATTGATAATTATGCCGATCGACTAGGAATCACTTTCTGATTCGATTTAGCCGTCTGTCTGTCTGTCCATGTTACTTTGTGTACAAACTACAGGTCGCAATTTTCATCCGATCGTCTTCAAATTTGGTATGGGCATGTTGTTCGGCATAGAGACGAGGCCTATTGAAATTGGAAAACATCGGTTCAGATTTGGATATAGCTCCCATATATATATTCGTCCGATTTCCAGTAATAACGCAATAGAATGGTCATTTGTTGACTTATTCTCTCGAAATTTGGCAGGTAGGATTTTCCTATCGACATTACGATTGAATTTCATAGAAATCGGTTCAGATTTAGATATATTGGGTTGCCCAAAAAGTTTTTTTAAAAGAAAGTAAATGCATTTTTAATAAAACTTAGAATGAACTTTAATCAAATATAGTTTTTTACACTTTTTTTCTAAAGCAAGCTAAAAGTAACAGCTGATAACTGACAGAAGAAAGAATGCAATTACAGAGTCACAAGATGTGAAAAAATTTGTCAACGCCAACTATATGAAAAATCCGCAATTACTTTTTGGGCAACCCAATAGCTGCCATATATGTATATCACCCGATTTTCACTCCATGAGCCACTGCAAGCGCACTTATTGACCAATCTTGCCAAAACTTTGTACAACGCTTTCCTGGACAACTACCACAAGATCTGAGAAGTTTGTTCGAAATCGTTTCAGATTTAGATATAGCTCCCATATAAATGTTCGTCAGATTTTGAGAATTATTGCAATAGTCCTTATTTGTTAACCGAAATTTGCTCGAAATTTGATACGGATTGTTTAATAACCCATCTGAAAACCTCCGCCGAGGTTCATCAAAATTGGTTCAGAATTAGATATAGCTCCCACTTTGTACTTAAAGGGTGGGTGTAGGGTATTATGCGGTCGACACCGCCCGACTTTTGCCTTTCCTTACTGGATTTTATTACAATCCATGGTGGTGTGTACACAAGATTTGGCCAGGCCGAACTTAGCACATTTTTGCTTGATTTTATTTGTTGTGCGACCTTCAACTCGAAACAAGAATTTCCTGTTTTTCTTGCTTTTTTTTTGCTCTTCTTCCTCTCCTAATCCCTTTAAATTGTAGCAATATTTTCTTGACTTCTTTTATCTTCAACATTAAATGCTAAACTGCCACCCATAGCTTGGTTTATGACCTTTGTATACCCTCCACCGTAGGATGAGCGCATACTTATTTCGTCATTCTGTTTGTAACTCATCGATATATTGATCTGAGACACAACGAAGTTTATAAATTCTTGATGGTTTTCATTGTCTTAGTCGATTTCGCCATGTCCATCCGTCTGTCTATATGCCTGCATGTGTGTTCGTCAGCCCGCCTGCCTGCCTATCTGTCTAAAGCGCGCTAACTTTCACATGAGTAAAACTAGGAGCTTCAAAATTTCCACAAATACTTCCTATTATTGTGGGTCGGTTAGGAGTGTAAATGAGCCAAATCGGTTGATATGTTGATATAGCTGCCACATTAACCGATCTTCCTATCTAGAAGTAGCAACTACCGCCCGATTTAACTGATTTTTAGCTCGCAGTGTTTTACTATGGAAGGCCACCGTAGCGTATAGATAAGCATGTCCGCCTATGACTCTGAACGCCTGGGTTTGAATCCTGGCGAGAACATCAGAAATAAATTTTCAGCAGTGGTTATCCCCTTCTAAAGTTGGTTAAACCAGACATGCAGAGATGCTGTCAGATCGAAAGAGGTTGCATTCAGGAACTGGCGCTTGGATAAAAATGCCAATACTGAACTGCCTCGCAAACAGGCAAGATCTTCGTGTGCCAATGTGCTTAGGCGCGAAAAATTTCTTTACGAACAGCTGCTTCTACACGAGGAAGTAAGAGCTTTTGGTCGTTCGTGAAAAGAGTAAAGGGTAGTTCTTCATCTATTTCAACTCTTGTTAAGGACAATCAAACGTTCACTGACCCGATTGATAAGGCTAACCTGTTGGCTGCTACATTTGCAGATAACCCTTCCCCGCCGGATAGCAATCAATCACTCCCCTTAATAGAAAATGTATCTGGAGTCATGCTCCAGATATTTTTTCGAACTCGTGGAGTTAAAAAGTTCTTGAGAATCTAGACGTAAATAAATCCCCGGGCTCGGATGACATATTAATAATTGTCTTACGAAAGTGTTCTTCGATGCTTGCTCGTCCATTAGGCAACTTTTTCAACCTTGCCTTCCGTGTGGGAGTCTTCCCAGCGCATTCAGCCAATACCCAAAAAGGGTGAGGCGAACAACTCTGTGGATAACCGACCAATTGCAATATGCTCCGCAATATTGTGAGGTATTTAGAGTCTAATGGCCTTCTTAGCGATTAACAGTATGGGTTCCGCAGAAATCGCTCAACGGGTGACCTCATGGCACTTCTATCAGAACGTTGGAGTCGCTCAATCCACCAGTTTGGTGAGAGTAAGGTTGTGGTTCTGGATATCTTCAAGGCATTTGATAGAGTCTGGCACGGTGCGCTACTATCAAAGCTTGTCGCAATTGGTGTCGGTAATGGCTTCGTTCGATTTATTTCGAGCTTTCTCAGAGATCGCACTATTCGAGTCGTTATAGATGGGTTCTCATCCAATGAGCACAAATTGACCCCAGGTGTACCCCAGGGCTCTGTTCTTTCTCCTTCTCTTTTTCTGAATATCATCAACGATCTGTTGGGTCAGACATCGAATCCGATCTACTCATTTGCCGATGACAGTAATCTCCGTCATTCGTACTCATTCGACCATAGGGGGACAAGAGGCGGGTTATGGACGATACACTCTGCCAGTATTTGCTGGCCATTTCTGAGTGGGGTCGAATGAATCGAGTAGATTTTAATGCACGGAAGACTCAGTGCTGCTTGTTGTCACACCAACGATTCGCTGACCCATTACCATTATCTTTGTCTATCAACGGTGTAGATGTTGAGCAATCGGAAGCTCTTGATGTTCTGGACATGAAAAACAAAGTGATGTCCGTTGGGCTAAACATGTATTCGAAGTGTCGAAAGAAGCATTCAAGTACTTAGGCTTCCCTAAACGGTGTAAGAAATACTTCACTCCGTCTGGTCTTCTTAACATCTACACCAGTTTCATAAGGCCGAAAATGGAGTACAACTCACATGTATGGGCTGGAGCTTCAAAATCATCCCTGGAGCTACTGGACCGTGTACAGAGGAGAGCGATGTCGTTGATTGGGGACAGTGGGGTATCCAACTCTATTACCTGCCTTCATCATCCTTGGCACTGTTCTTTGGTACTTTCATGGTGTGTATTCGTCTTCTTATTCCTGATGTAAGGATGTATGTCAGGGATACTAGACATTCCAGGAACTCACACCCATTGGTAATTGATTGGCCAGCGGACCGCACAATGCATTATAGAGAGAATTCTTATATCGCCCGAACCGTTCGTATGTGGAATCGACTTCCGGCTAATGTTTTTCCCACCCACTTTGACATCCAAAGATTTAAGACAAATGTCAATAAGCTCTACATCCTTTTCCCCTCTCCAATTCCTAATATCCTCTCGCCAACGCAATGCACTGCATTCATAGGGGACATCCCCTGGGTGTTGGCTGACAGAAAAAAAAAATGCTGCGTTTTGTGTGGTACTATGGCATGTTAAAACTTCTCCCCAAAGTGGTGTCTCACTGCGGCACGCCGTTCGCACTCGGCCATAAAGAGGAGGCCCCTTATCATTGAGCTTAAACTTGAATCGCACAGCACTGATTGATATGTGAGAAGTTTGCCCCTGTACCTGGTGTGTGTGTTCATGGGAAAAATTTTCATTTGCAAAGTTTAACCATGACTTCCATCGATCTACAACCAGATACAGCCCACCCATATAAACAGGTCATGGGATTTTGCTTCTTGAGGCTTTGAAGGACGATTTGCCCGAAAAATTTTTAAGTGTTTTTATAGCCTACACCATAGGATGGGGGCATACTAATTTCGTCATTCTGTTTGTAACATCTCGAAATATGCGTCTGAGAACCCATAAAGTATATATTTTCTTGATCGTCATGTCATTTAAAGGTGATCTAGCAATGTCCGTCCGTCTGTCTGTCGAAACTAACGCTAACTTTCGAAGGAGTAAAGCTAGCCGCTTGAAATTTTGCACAAATACTTCTTATTGGTGTAGGTCGGTTGGGATTGTAAATGGGCCAAATCGGTTTATGTTTTGATATAGCTGCCATATTAGCCGATCTTGGGTCTTGACTTCTTGAGCCTCTAGAGGGCGCAATTCTCGTTCGATTTGACTGAAATCTTGCACGTGGTGTTTTTTGGTAGCATTTCCAACAACTGCGCTAAGTATGCTTCAAATCGGTCCATGTTTTGGTATAGCTGCCATATAAACCGATTTTGGGTCTTGACTTGTTGAGCCTCTAGAGGGCGCAATTCTCATCCAATTTGGCTGAAATTTTGCATGAGGGGTTTTGTTATGACTTCCAATAACTGTTCTAAGTATGACGCAAATCGGAACATAACCTGATATAGCTGGCATATAAACTGATCTGGGATCTTGACTTCTTGAGCCTCTAGAGGGCGCAATTATCATCCGATTTGGGAGAAATTTTGTACAACGGCTTCTCTCATGACCTTCAATATACGTGTGTAATATTGTCTGACTCGATCAGTAGCTTGATACAGCTGCCATATAAACCGATCTCCCGATTTTGCTTCTTGAGGGACTCAACAAGGCGCAATTCTTATCCAAATGAAAAATTCGTTCAAAGAACTTGGCACATGTCTTCCGTGGTGGAGGGTATATAAGATTCCGCCCGGCCGAACTTACAAGGCTATTACTTGTTTTGAATTCAAAGTTTGCCAGTTTTTGCAAAGCACAAAATTGTTTGCTTGTGCCTTATATTAAAGAATGTAATATAAAGCACCATGGCTTTGCAGCTGCTATCACCTGATGTTTCCGCTCAATGAGGCATTAATGCTCGCTATTACATAAAAAAAAAGATTTTTTGCAAATAAACAAATGGCTGACATTCATGGACAGTTACAATGACAGGAAAAAAAGCTGCTACAATCACTGTTTAAATATTAATTTATGTCTGTTGGTTGTACAAAGGTATCAGTATTTGGGCAAATTGGAATGGTTGTAGCTGAAGATTTATTTGCATGTTGTTTAATCCCGGGATTTTGCAAGAGATTTAATGTAAATTTGTTTAACAACACATAGTAGGTGAATTTAAGTACTTTAGATTTAAAAGGGAACAAAATTTCTAATTCCGTAAAAATTTTCAAGGTTTTTATTGCGTTTTTTATACCCACTACCTTAAGATAGGGGGTATATACATTTAGTCGTTCCGTTTGCAACATATCGAAATATCCATTTACGACCCTACAAAGTATAGATATTTCGGATCGTCGTAAAATTCTAAGACTATTTAATGATTTCTGTGTGTCTGTCCGTCAGTTGTATTCACGCTTCAATCTTTAACAAATAAGAGCGTGCTAAGTTCGGCCTGGCCGAATCTTATTTAACCCTCCACCATGGATCGCATTTGTCGAGTTCTATGGGCAGTAGCACTTTTTAGGCAAACAAAGAATATTGAATAAGAAGTGATGTGCTATTGGACCTATATCAAGTGATAGTCCGATTCGGACTATAAATGAATGTTGAACATTGTAGAAGTCATTGTGTAATATTTCAGTTCATTTGGATAAGAATTGCGCCTTGTAGGGGCTAAAGAAGCAAAATCGGGAGATCGGCTTATATGAGAGCTGTATTAAGCTAAAGATCGATTCAGACCAGTTTAGATACGTATGTTGAAGGTCATGAGAGAAGCGGTTGTGCAGAATTTCTTCCAAATCGGATGAGAATTGCGCGCTCTATGGGCTCAAGAAGTCAAGATCCAAGATCGGTTTATATGACAGCTATACCAGATTATAAACCGATTTGAATCATACTTAACACAGTTGTTGAAAGTGATACTGAAACACTACGTGCAAAATTTCAGTCAAATCGGACGAGATTTGCGCCCTCTAGAGGCTCTAGAAGTCAAGACCCACGATCGGTTTATATGGCAGCTATATCAAAACATGGAGCGATTTGAACCATACTAAGCGCAGTTGTTGGAAGTGATACCAAAACACAACATGAAAAATTTCAGTCAAATCGGACGAGATTTGCGCCCTCTAGAGACTCTAGAAGTCAAGACCCACTATCGGTTTTTATGGCAGCTATATCAAAACTTGGACCGATTTGGCCCATTTACAATCCCAACCCACCTATACTAATAAAAAGTATTTGTGCAAAATTTCAAGCGGCTAGCCTTACTCCTTCGAAAATTAGCGTGCTTACGACAGACAGACGGACGGTATGTATACCCCCATCCTATGGTGGAGGGTATAAAAATTGGGATATTGAGTTGACATTCTGCACAGAGTAATATTTCTCCTATAAGTAGGTTAAGTTCTTGAATGGGCCAAATCGGAGTATATTTGGATATAGCTGACAGATATCCGATTTCAATGAAAATAAAAAGAGAGAGCTGTTTTAAGCCTCCCGACATTCGACTCAAATATGGTTCAGATCGGACCATATTTAGATACAGCTGTCATATAGCCCGATATGCTGGTGTAGAATTATGATCCTATATAAGCCGCAATTATTATCTAATTTCGCTAAAATTTTTAATAGCGAATTGTTTTAAGCCTCCCGACATTTGACTCAAATATGATTCAGAACGGATCATATTTAGATATAGCTGCCATATAGGCCGATCTGCCGATTTAGGGTCTTAAGCCCATAAAAGTTGCCTTTGGAACCAGATTTCGTTGAAACCTAAAACAGTGAGTTGTTTTCAGCCTTCTGTCATCACACCTAAATATGGTCCAGATCGGACAATATTCAGATTTAGCTACTATATAGACCGATCTGCGGATTGAGGGCCTTAAGCCCATCAAAGCCACACATATTATTCGATTTTGTCGAAATTTGGGACAGTGAGTTGTGTTAGACCACCATTTGGAGGCCACCGTAGCGCAGAGGTTAGCATGCACGCCTATGACGCTGAACGCCTGGGTTCGAATCCTGGCGAGACCATTAGAAATAATTTTTTAGCGGTGGTTTTCCCCTCCTTAATGCTGGCAACATTTGTGAGGTACTATGCCATGTAAAACTTCTCTCCAAAGATGTGTCGCACTGCGGCACACCGTTCGGACTTGGCTATAAAGAGGAGACCCCTTATCATTGAGCTTACATTTGAATCGGACTGCACTCATTGATATGTGAGAAGTATGTCCCAGTTCCTTGGTGGAATATTTTGAGTTGTGTTAGACAACTCGTCATACTTCTACAATTTGGCCCAGGTCGGTCTAGATTTCGTTTAGCTGTCATATAGACCGATCTCTCGATTTAAGATCTAGGGCCCATAAAAGGCGAATTTATTGCCCGATTGCGCCGAAATTTGGGACAGTGTGTTGTGTTAGGCCCTTCTTCAATTGGGCCAGATCGGTCCAGATTTGGATATAGCTGCCATATAGATCGATCTCTCGATTTAAGATCTAGGGCCCATAAAAGGCGAATTTATTGTCTGATTTTGCCGAAATTTGGGACATTGAGTTACGTTAGGCCCTTCGACTTCCTTCTGCAATTTGTCTGAGATCGGTCCAGATATGAAAATAGCTACCATATAGACCGATCTCCCGATTTAAGGTTTTGGGCTCATAAAAGACGAATTTATTGTCTGATTTTGCCGAAATTTGAGACAGTGAGTTATGATAGGCCCTTCGACATCGTTCTGCAATTTGTCTAAGATCGGTCCAGATTTGGATATAGCTGTCATACAGACCGATCTCTCGATTTAAGATGACGGACCCATAAAAGGCGAATTTATTGTCCGATTTCGGCGAAATTTTTGTGTTTTCTTCAATTGGGCCAGATTGGTTCAGATTTTGATTAGCTATCATATAGACTGAGCTCTCGATTTAAGATCTAGGGCCCATAAAAGGCGAATTTCCCCCAAATTTTGGGACAGTATGTTGTGTAAAGCCCTTCGACATCATTCTTCAATTGGGCCAGATCGGCCCAGATTTCGATATAGCTGTCATATAGACCGATCTCTCTATTTAAGGTTTTGGGCTCATAAAAGGCGGATTTATTGTCTGATTTCGCCCAAATTTGGGACAGTGAGTTGTGTTTATTTCTCAGACATCCTTCTGCAATTTGGTTGAGATCGGTTCAGATTTGGATATAGCTGCCATATAGACCGATCTCTCGATTTAATATCTAGGACCCATAAAAGCCACACTTATTATCCGATTTTGCTGAAATTTGGGACAGTGATTTGTGTTAGGCTTTCGACATCCTTCGTTAATTTGGTTCAGATCGGTCCAGATTTGGATAAGGCTGCCATATAGACCGATCCTCCGACTAAGGGTTTTATGCCCATACAAGCCACATTTATTATCCGATTTTGCTGAAATTTGGGACAGTGAATGGTCTTATTCCCTTCGACACCCTTCGTCAATTTGGCCCAGATCGGTCCAGATTTGGATATAGCTGCCATATAGACCGATCCTCCGATTTAGGGTCTTAGACCCATAAAAGCCACATTTTTATCCGATTTTGCTGAAATTTGGGAAAATGAGTTGCATTAGGCCCTTCGACATCCTTCGTCAATTTGGCTCAGATCGGTCCAGATTTGGATATAGTTGCTATATAGACCGATCCTCCGATTTAGGGTCTTAGACCCATAAAAGCCACATTTGTTATCCGATTTTGCTGAAATTTGGGACAGTGATTTGTGTTAGGCCCTTCGACATCGTCCGTCAATTTGTCCCAGATCGGTCCAGATTTGGATATAGCTGCCATATAGACCGATCCTCCGACTTAGGGTGTTAGGCCCATCAAAGGTGCATTTATTGTCCCGTGTCGCCGAAATTTGGGACAGTGAGTTAAGATAAGCCCCTTGACATACTTCTGCATTATGGCACAGATCGGTCCAGATTTAGATATAGTTGCCATATAGACCGATCTTTCGATTTAATATTGTGGGCCCATAAAAGGCGCAATTATTGTCCGTTATTGCCGAAATTTTGGACAGAGAGTTAAGTTAAGCCCCTCCACATATTTCTGCAATTTGGTCTAGATCGATTAAGATTTACATATAGCTGCCATATAGACCGATATCTCGAATTAATGTCTTGGCCCCAAAAAAGGCGCATTTATAATCCGATTTAACTGAAATTTGACACAATGACTTATGTAAGGCTTTTCGACATCCATGTTTTATATGGTTCAGATCGGTTTATTTTTAGATATAGCTACTAAAAAGACAATTGAACGACAACAAATACACAATTGAACAATGACTTGTATTTATTAGTATTTGGTCCAAATCGGATCATATTTCGATATTCCTGCTATGGGACATAAGGTATGCATTTTTCACCGGATTTTGATGAATGGTGGTTTACATATGTACCCGAGGTTGTGGGTATCCAACACCTTTTTACTTGTTCGAAGTACCGAGGTGACCAAATTTAGGGGCCTGCCACAAGGCGCCCGAACAGCTTTAGACATTAAAATGTTGCACACTATCTCGCTAACACTTCAGCTCTAAACATTTCAAACTTCAAAAAGAGATGTCTCCATCCGTTCTCCCACGGCATATTTTTTGCTAGTTTTTTTTCGATTTTCTCCCACTGTGCAACAGTTCAGCTCTATCACCACTATTCATCTTAAGCTGTATGAAAAAATCACATTTTATTATAACGAAGGAAATAACAGCATCTTGATCTGTCAATATTTGAATGAGCAACATAATAAACTATCACCACAGCTAAGTGTAAAAAGCATGGCTTACACTCAACAAAAATTAGGGCTAATCTTCACTGTTTTTTTTTTGGTGGAAGCAGATTTGTTATGTGGATTAGAGACTTGTATAGATAATTTTAACTTTAGTATATCAACTTCATAATGAATTTCATAAATATGTTTGGAAAATACAATTTGGGGCTTTGAGTATGAAATTGGGCTTATCAAACTCATCGAAAAGTTTGCCACATACCAAAATGGCCCCTTCCGAGCATGTTATCAGTCATTTTATTTGAGTTTTCCCTACATTTCATGTTGCAATAATATCCGAGAAAAACACATGTGTTTTATTTAACCCTGCATGATATACGAGTTTCAATGGCAATTTACTTGTGTATACTTGAATAACAGCAGCAATTTATGATATATCAGCCTAGTTAGCTGTAAAGCAGTTAAGCTTTTATCAGCTGTCTTCATGCTTTTTATGACACTTTGAGATTCATCAGTTGATGACAGCAGAACATACAAAGTCGATGTGCCATATTGGATTTTAGCTAAAGATGGACACAAGCGAATTTTGTATGCCATAAAAAAGTCGTTAAAATTCACCTTGGACTAAGACTAGTTAGTTAGTTAGTTAGTAAGTTGGGGTTTGCTGGAATGTGATTTGGATGGGAGGCAATGATTTGGATGACGTTTAACGCTGGCCCTTACCAGTGAAGGCAAGACACTAGTGTGAGCTCCTTGATAAACGCTTTGAACCAAAACTGCTCAAACAGTTCGTTGGCTGGTTACAGGGTGGTTAATATTACATGACTGAGTTTCATAAGCAGAATTACTGCACTCATCTTGGGGATAGGAAGTCGTGGGCTCGGGTTATTCATTAGGTCGTCGACTTCATTCGGGGCGCAGGGAAACGAGGGCTTTTGCGGGAATGAGACGGATTAAGAGCCAGTTTATCTTCTATTATATAAAAATCAAATTGTTGCGCTTAGTTTGTTTGTCTGTTCCGTATAGACTCAAAAACGGCTGAACCGATTCTCATGAAATTTTTTCAGATGGTAGAGCTTGGGCCCCCAGTGAAAATAGGGTATTAAATTTTTTGATTTCCGAAGGGTGGAGCGGACCCTCCCCCGTACACCAATTTTTAAAAACGTCAGATCTCGGAGATGGATGCACCGATTTAAGCGAAATTTTTGTATGCTTCCTTGTGATATCCAAAAACACAATATTGGTATAAAATTTTTGGGTCAAATAACCTGGGGGGACGCCCCATCCCACAACCCACCCGGACAGACATGTTTACCGATTAGGACAAAATGGGTATCAAATCAAAGGTATTTAAGAGTAGAATACGAACTTAGTATACAAATTTAGCCCAAAGTGTTTGGTGGGTCCCCCACCCTCCAAAAACCTCCCAACAGTACTCTTTCACCGCCTTGGGCGATATGGGTATGAATGAAAGGTATTTCAAAGTAGAGAACAAATCAGACATGAAAATGTGTTCCTTGGTGTCTGATGGGCCTCCCCACACCTCAAAATCCCCTCGCACGAACATGTTTCAACAAGGGTATCAAACGAAAGGTATTTTAGAGTAGAGTACAAGTTTGGTGTACAATGATCGCCCAAAGTGTTGGGGGGTTCCCCACCTCCAAAAAAACCCCCAACAAGACTTTCAACGCTTTTGGCAATATGAGTATCAAATGGAAGGTATTTAAAAGTAGAGTACAAATCTGACATAAAAAGGTATTGCTTGGTGTCGGGAGGGACTCCTCACAACCCAAAAGCCCTAGCAGGGCATATTTAACAATTGGGACAATATGGATATCAAATGAAAAGTATTTAAAAGTAGGCTAAGAATCTGATATACAAATTTATTCTGAGGCGCCTCGCCACCCCCCAAAACCCCCCATCTCGGCTTATTTACCAATTGGGACGATATAGATATCAAATGAAAGGATTTTGGAAGTTGAGTTTTCATCTGTTTTATGAATTTGGTTCAAGGTGTCTACAGGGCATAAGGATTCAAAAATCGGGGTCACGTCCAGCTGTCCTGCCATTCAGCAGAACATGTATATTGCGATAATAAAAGACTGACATAAATTGTCTTTTGGGTATTAGCGTCGGGGGGAGCGACGAAATATGATCTTGAATGTAGATAACAAAAACAAGTAAAAAGGCTGGGCCGAACTTTGGCTACTCACTACCTGGGGTAAATATGTAAACCACCTTTCGTCCGATGAAAAATTCATAATTTATGCCCCCATAGCAGCTATATCAAAATATTATCCGATTTGGACCAAATTCGACACCGATATTGAGTGGTCTAATAAGTACAAGTCATTTTTAAATTTTGTAGAAGAAAATATTGGTCTTTGTGGTAGCCATGTCCACATATAGACCGATCTGAACCATATACGACACTCATGTCGAAAAGTCTAACATAAGTCGCTGTGTCAAATTTCTGCGAAATCGAATTATAAATGCGCCTTTTAAGGGGCCAAGATCGATTAAATCGAGAAATCGGTCTATATGGCAGCTGTATCTAAATCTGGACCGATGTGGACCAAATTGAAGAGGGATGTCGAAGGGCCTAACATTGTCCCAAATTTTGGCGACATCGAACAATAAGTGCACCTTTTATGGGTCCAAAACCTTAAAACGAGAGATCGGTCTATATGGCGGCTATATCCAAATCTGGACCGATCTGGACCAAATTAAAGGATGGGCCTACCACAACTCACTCTCTAACATTTCAGCAAAATAGGATAATAAATGTGCCTTTATGGGCCTAAGCCCATAAATCGGCGGATCGGTCTATATGGGGGCTATATCAAGATATAGTCCGATATGGCCCATCTTCGAAATTAACCTGCTTATGGACAAAAAAAAAGATTCTGTGCAAAGTTTCAGCTCAATATCTCTATTTTTAAGACTGTAGCGCGATTTCAACAGACAGACGGACGAACATGGCTAGACCGTCTTTTTTATTTTTACGGTGATCAAGAAAATTTACACTTCATAGGGTCTGAAATGGATATTTCGATGTGTTGCAAACGGAGTCACGAAATGAATATACCCCCATCCTTCGGTGGTGGGTATAATTAATTAGTGTAATTGCGCCTTCTAGAGGTTCGGCCGATCGGCTTATATGTCACAAATATCAGGTTATGGACCTAGTTGAACCAGACTTGGCGTGGCTGTTAGAAGTCATAACAAAACTTTAAATGCACCTTCCAGAGGCTCAAGAAATTAATTCTGAAGATCGCTTTTTGTCGCTGATATATCAGGCTGTGAACCGATCTAAACCATATTTGGCAAAGTTGGTGGATGTCAATACAAAACATCTCAAGTAAAATTTTAGTCAAACGGCTAAGAATTGCGCCCTTTACACGCAAAAAATAAAACATTTGCGACAAACAAAATACTTTTACCACGTAGTTTTGCTTTTATTGTAGCCGTGTAGCGTTTCGCTTTAACAAATCAAATGTTAGCCATAAACGTTGTAGTATTGAACGTAACTAACTTTGTTTATCGTAAACCTTTTATTAGCTTCGTCTACGGTAAAAGGACCTTCCTTATGTTGTAAAACCAACAAATCGTTAATTGCAAAAGTGCAAAATTGCACAATTATTCTCTTGTGCCTCTCCTACTAGAGGGTGAATATTTGAGCGCATAGACCAATAGTTGGCAAAAATACTCAATCTATTGCTGATTACTTCGTAAGAACACAAGAAAATAATTCCAAGCAGATCCATAGGCTTGCAAATAATTGCAACTGTGTGCTCGTCGCAGGTTAAGACACATCACAACATTTGTTCCTGAGCAAAGAGCAGACAGTATATTGATCAGGTCGGACAAGTGGGGATGGTAAACTCGATTCTGCGCTCATTCTAAAAATCTCTGACACCAAGTTTCGAGGTGTCTTTCATTACCTGATCTTTTCATCGGGCTTTTGGTCTTACCGGTTTGCGTGTACCACCGTGTATGCCTTCAAAAGACTTCTTTGCTGGAGCTTCTTTATCCATTCTGACAATGACAATGACCTAGCCAACGCAGCCGTTATATTCTGATGCGTGTAACTATGCTATCGTCGTCATACAGCTGGTGGTTCATACGTCGCCTATATTCTCCATTAACGCAAACTGGTCCATATATTTTACGAAGAATCTCTCTCAAATACTCCAAGCAATGATAGGGCCCAATTATCTCATTGATTTTAGGTTTTAATCTTTCACACAGTACGCTCGAGAGTATCTTGTATGCGATGGGGAGGAGACTGATTCCTCTGTAGTTGGCACATTCCGTATTGTCTCCTTTCTTGAGTACGGGACATAGTATGCTGAGGTTTCAATCATCGGCTATGCGTTCTTCTAGCCAGATTGCGCAGATAAGCTGATGCACACGCCTTATCAGCGTGTCGCCTCCGGTCTTAAATAGTTCAGCGGGTAACCCGTCGGCTCCTGCTGCCTTGTTGTTCTTTATTTGGGTCACTGCTGCCTGGACCTCATTCTGACTAGGAGGTAATCATTCTACACCATCATCAATGATTGGTTCTGCGATATCCTTTTCGCCGCCAACGTCGGACACTAGCAGTAGAGTAAAATGTTCTTTCAGGAGGATGTGCCTGCACCAAAGCCATCGGTTTGATGTTTCTTTAGTAGAATTAATTATTTGGTAGAATTTCCGGACTTCATTCTGACTCCTGTATATCTCAATTCGCTCGCACTCAAGTCTTTCCACTTCCTTTTTCTATCTGCGAAATAGTTTCTCCTCTCTCCTTTTCTCCCGATACCTCTCCTTCATCTGGCGCGTTGCTACTGATTGCAGGGTTGCTCTATATGCCGCATTCTTGGCTTCAGTCGCATCTCGACACTCTTGGTCGTACCATGGGTTTCTTGGAGGTGGCTTCCGGTACCCAAGTACTACGAATTTCACGGCATTTTCCATGGAGTGGGCTATAGTTTGCTACTGCGCCATCATATCATCGGAACAAGGAGCGCTTTTATCAGGCAGTTGGGTCAGTCGAGTGAAGTATGCCGCTGCCATTTGTTGTGTTTGCAGCTTATCAAAGTCCAGCTTCTGTGCATTGTCAGATCGTACTTTCCTCGCCATGTTCAAACGGGTGCGACCTTTGCTACAACAAAGTAATGATCCGAATCTATATTCGCTCCACGGATGAATGCCTTCCATCTATCACAACGTGATCAATGTGGCTTTGTGAATATTTTTATGTTGAAATCTGGTGCTACTAACTACCATGTTTTCTGCCGCGGCGAAATCTATCAGCCTCAATCCATTATCGGGCGTTATCTCGTGGAGGCTTAAATTTGCGACTGTTGGACCAAAGATCTCTTCCTCGCTATCTTCGCATTAAAATCTCTCAAAACGATTGTAATATCATGAGCGGGGCAGCGGTCATATTCTTTCTTTAGGCGCTCGTAGAAAATATCCTTGGTCTGCTCGTCCTTGTCTTCCTTCGGGACATGGGCACAAATAAGGCTGATGTTAAAGAATTTGGCTTTTGTGCGGATTGTGTTTAGCCTCTCATCCACCAGAGTAAAGCTGGAGACAAGGTGTTTCAGTCTCCGACTAACAACAATCCACAGCCAAATTCATGCCTCGTGTTATAGCAGCTATAGTATAGTTCGTCACCGTTTTGTGTTGAAGTGACGCCATTCCCAGTCCATCGCATTTCCTGTAAGGTGGTAATATCTGCTTGTACTTCTCCAATACATCCGCCCGCTCGTATACTGCACCTTCTCTATAAAGAGTGCGGACATTCCAGGTGCAGATCGGCAAATCATTGTCCTTTTTTCGTTTGCGTGGGTCTTCAACGTTGGGGGGGTCCGTTTTTACTATTCCTTTGTTTCTCGTTATAGTTCTCATAGTTTTCGGGAGGCGGGTTACTCGCCCAGCGCCCCAACCGCATGGGGTTTGTGGGATTGCACATGTATCCCTCGTTGTGGCGAGCCCCTTGCTCCAAGATCCGATGCTCGCCTCTAGCTGGCCCTAACCTGGGATCAGACGCTGATGTTGCCCATTGGTTATTTGAAGGCGCCAATAACTCGCCTTGTCATCTCGAGAATCATTGGCACTCAGTATTCAATTAAGACCAGACTCCTCACGAAGTCTCTCCACTCGAAAATCGCTCACTGCCCGCGGCCGCATTTACAGATACTCAGGATAAAAACCGAGCTTTCCACCATCCGCAACCTGTGGACGCGCCCGGTAGCTTTTAGCTTAGCTTACCGCGGTAACGATGGACAGCACACAAGTAGGAGCTCAAAGTTTCAGCCTGTGTGGTGCTCATTTGTTTGGTAGCATTTACGCAGTAAAGAAATATCCATCACAAAGTAGGCATTTAAATGTGTGAAAACAACAACAAAGTTCAAAGTTTCAGCCTGCGTGGTGCTCAATTGTTTGCTAGCATTTACGCGGTAAAGAACTATCCATCACAAAGTAGGTATTTAAATGTGCGAAAACAACAACAATTTTTTGTTTTATTAAAACATTAAGAATTTAGCAGATCATAATGCAAAACCATAATGGAGTTGTGCGATAATGCAAGGCTTTTAACATAATTGTGTATCATAAATCCAAACAAACCACGATCTGCCGATACAACAGTAAATTGAACTTGGCATCGTTTTCAATAAGCACAGTCCATTTTTAAAGTTTAACGTTAAATTAATTTGATAATTGATAAAAAAAACTAGTTGGAAGAATAAAAGGTATTGTCGGGGTAAAACAATTTTATATTTGTAAGAAAAATCTTGCAAGAATTTACCGCAAAAAACTTTTTTTCAGAAAAGAAGTTTACCCTTTATGCCACATAAATTATTTTTTATCGTGTAGAAGCTTAAGAAGCCAAGGTTCGAAATCGGTTTATATTGCACCTAATACATTTATAAGGTTATGAATCGGTATGGCCCATTTACAATTCCAACCGATCTATAGTAGCAGAAAGTATTTGGGCAAATTTTCAAGCGCCTAGCTTAACTTCTTTGACAGTGAGCATGCTTTCGGCAGACAGTCGGACGAACAGATAGGTAAATCGACTTGGAATGTCAAGACGACCAATATTTCGATGAGTTACAAATGGAACGACGAAATTAATACACCCTTATCGTATTATGGAGGGTACAAATTAATTTACGTTAAAATTTTGTAAATGGTTATTGTATATGAAAGGTTTCAGAATCCGCGCCTTTTCAGAATAGTACTCGCTTCCGTCAAATTCCTCCTTTCTCGTCCAAAAATTCCAATTTATAGGCAAATTGAGACGTTAATCATATATTAGGTTATTGCGTTGCAAAATGCTCAACATTAAGAGTGAATACCTTTTTATACCCACCATCACAGGATGGGACGTATACTCATCTTCTCATTCCGTTTGTTACACCTTGAAATGTTCGTCTAAGACACCGTAAAGTAGATATATTCTTGAACGTGTTGACTTTCTTGTGTCGATCGTTTCGTTCCAAGTTCGTCCGTTCATCTGTAGAAATAATGATAGGAGTCGAACGAATAAAATATCCGCATGCATTTTGCTCGACCTACTTCTTATTGATGTAGATCGTTGGAGATTGCAAATAACCATATCGATTAAGATTTGGATATACGTGTAATTCAAATGGTCCTTCGATTTGACCTCTTGCGTCCATAGAAGAATCAAATGCTGATTTGGCTGAAATTTTGCACAAAGTATTCTTTTATGATTTTCAACCTCCTTTAAGTATGGTCCAAATAGATATATAACCCTCTACAGATCTAATATAAACTAATTCCCCGATTTGGCATACAGACACTTCCTGCTTATATTTAGAAGCTGCAAAAGTTATCAAATTTGGCTAAAGTTTTGCACTCGATACTTTGATATGACTTCCAACATTTAAGGTAAGCATTGCCCAATTTGGTCTATAACCATATCGATCGAATGGTACGCTAATTAAGTACACATATGTCCTTCAACTTAGTTAATTTGGGGAAAATTTTAGTAAAATTCACATTGGCGGATTTCCTAGAGTCGGCACTACCGAGCTTGACACGATTTTACTTGTTTTCGTTTGCTTTATCTCGTGACTCTGAGATGACAGAAATTTGGTACGTTAAGTAAGTACACATATGTCCTTCAACTTAGTTCATTTGGGGAAAGTTGTAGTAAAATCCACGTTGGCGGATTCCCTAGAGTCGGCACTACCGAGCTTGGCACGATTTTACTTGTTTTCGTTTGATTTATCTCGTAACTTTGAGATGACAGACATTTGGTACATTAAGTAAGTACACATATGTCCTTCAACTTAGTTCATTTGGGGAAAATTTTAGTAAATTCGACGTTGGCGGATTCCCTAGAGTCGGCACTGCCGAACTTAGCACGATTTTACTTGTTTTCGTTTGCTTTATCTCGTGACTCTGAGATGACAGAAATTTGGTACGTTAAGTAAGTACACATATGTCCTTCAACTTAGTTCATTTGGGGAAAATTTTAGTAAATCCACGTTACCAAGCTTGGCACGATTTTTCTTGTTTTCCTTTGCTTTATCACTAGATACATAGCCCTCTCGTGACTCTGGCCTTTTGTCAGATAAACTTTCTTGCTGTATGGTAGTCTTTTTTAAGCGAATGAGTTCCGATGAGTTTGATTTCTGGCTTTTACAAATAACGTCTACTTTTTTTTATTACAAATGCGCACGAAAATGGATTTCTATATCTCATAATACGATTTAGAAATACTAAGAATTGCAAACTAACTATAAAAGTCATAATAGACAAGCAGCACAAAAGTTTGTACAAACATGTCAAGGAACACATCAAAGCAATTTCAATATTGATTGCAATTTTAATGGTGCTGCATAATAGAAAAGAAAATATTGTAAACAGAATAAAAATGCTATAGCATTCTTATACTTCTGATATGTATGTATGTGACTCAATGGTTTCCTTATCCATGTAATGTAATGTAGTTATCTTTGAATGAAATCATTCTGGGTGGGCGTTAACGCATTCAAATATTGTCTTTTCTTTTTGCTCAAAAACCATTTATCTCGACTCTGTGCAAAACATAGAGAGTGAATTTGTTGTTGTTACTTTTTAAATTCTCCTCTTTTTATTATTATTTCACAGCTAGAAGTGCCAAATATTGCTGGAAGCCACAAAGTCACACCAGCTGTTGTTGTTTACAGGATAGTCTACGTTGTTCGACTAACGTTGAATGTATTTCCGATATGCATTGGGTGAGTACAATTTATATGGTTCTTGGCAAAAATAGGTATGCAAATGCTTTAAATTTTAAAGGTTTACAATTTGCCTGCAAACTTTGAGGAACAGTGGAAATACCTGCCTTATGTCTTAGTATGCTGATCGATTGAAGTTTGCTTAGTCCTATGCTTAGCCCTCTGCGCTAAGGTGGCCGTAGATTAACATGTCCGCCTATGACACTGAACGCCTGGTTTCGAATCCTGGCGAAACCATCAGATAAAAACAAGAGCGCCACCGTTTCAGACCACCTGGATGGTTACCTCCAATAATATACGACCTGTGGGACATCCCCTAGGTAACTGGGATAATTTTAGCAGCCCCTGCGGCAATAACAAATTCCGCACTGCAACCCAAAACGTTTAACGTTTTTAGTCTTTAGTCTAGCTGAACCCGGTCCGCTCTGCTGCGCTTCTTTTCCTTTATATGGAGCAAAATTTTCCTTTGAATATCTATTTTCAGCAATTAAAGATCTTTTGGTGAAATACCATGCTACGGAAATAGTATATCGCTTGACTAACAGTTTAACAATATAAGTGCCTTTATCTGACTCCCATATGATTTTTATTGGTCTACGAATTTAAGTTTGAATGTAAGGTGTGCTCCATTCTTAAAATGCTTTATTTCAGCCAGATATTCTCATGATATCTGATTTAGGGGTGTTTCCGGAGGTGAGGTGGTCCCCCAGACACTTGGCCCTGAAAAAATATCAGCATCGTGCTCTTCTCTCAAATACCATTTATTTAAACCCCCTATTGCAATTCATGTTGAGGGGAGTTTACACGATGAGGCGTCCCCCAAACACATGGCCCCAATATTGGTTATCAAATTCGTTGTCTAATCTCAAATACCCTTATGTGAACCCCATATTGCGATAGTCAGTAAATTTCCCCCAGAAAATTGGAGCCGAAAGTGGGTATAAATTTTTGCGCTGCCCCCAATACCTTTCATTTAAGCCCCACATTGACATATGCCCAATTAGGGGGTGTTTTGGGAAAACATTAAGCCCTGAAAATATATCAGCAACGTGCTCTATTCTCATTCTCAAATACCATTCATTTAGACCCCTTATTGCAAAGGCCAGGTTTGGTTTGGTGTATGGGCCCTAAAAACTATGAATATCGAGCTCCACTGTCTTGAAGACCCAAACTGTCTTGGTGATCAAATACGTCCTATTTGGCGGTTGTTATGGTGGAGGGACGTCCCCCTAGACAGTTGGTCCCGAATGTTGATAACAGATTCATGGTCTACTCCCAAATACCTTTCATTTGAGCCCCATATTGCTATGGTCGTAAATAGTCCGATTAAGGGGTGTTGGTTTTGGGAGTTGGGGTGGTCCCCCAAACACTTGGTCCGACGATTGGATATCAGATTCGTTTTCTAATCTTAAATACCTTTCATTTGAGTCCCATATTGTCGTGATTGGTGTATATATATATTTGGTTGGTTTGGGGGCGGGGCGCCCCCCTTGGTACCCCATCTGAAATTTGGACACCAAGTTTTTGTTTGTAGGTTACTATAAGAGAGCACACAAAATTTCACTTAAATCGCCACACCCATCTCCGAGATCTGGCGTTTCTCAAAATTAGGGTAAGGGGGAGGGTCCGTCCCCCCTTCAGATATCAAAAATGTAGTACCCTATTTTCACCACGGGATCCTGTTCGTGAAAATCGGTTCAGCCGTTGCTAGTCTATAAGGAACACACATACAAACACAAATTGATTTTTATATATAAGAAGATGATAAACAGTAGAGTGGAGCGGAGCGGACGTGCTTTCATTTCGCTCCTCGAAGAAGAAAAAACATCCGTATCTCAGAATAGATACCTATTACGAAAAATTTTAAAGCTTTTCATGAGTAGGCTCAAAATGATCTCCAAAAACCCAACAGCTGCAGTGGTAGCATCAGACCGTAACATGTTATCCTTCTCTCCTATAGGTGTGGATTCCTTGGCACCTGTGGTCGAGACTGATGCTTCAAGCGCACAACCAGTCGTCAGACTTACAGATTAGACAGAGGGTTGCACAGTTCGTCCCCAGCCTTTAAGTAAAGCTGGTGTTACCGGTTCAGATTCAGACAGCGACATTGTCAACGAAACAGTCATCGCAGTTGAATCGCGTGATAAGGAACGGACAGAAGTGAGTGATGGCTTTGCTAAGCTCACAAGCAGACCGAGAAAGCGATCCGGTGCACGACGAAGAAACCACAAGAGTGTGTACCGGCAGCAAGAGAATAAGCGAACAGGAGCAAAGAACCTAATACTGAAACATTAGGCAATACAGTGACTTGAAAGTTAATGCAGCCTTAAGAACCTGGAGCGGACGATGAGACCATCACTTACTTCCATGAAGTTCATTTACTGGAGGACCAATGGCTGATGTCATCCAGATAAAACTCCACCGAAGCGAGACACGCTCTGATGAAAAAAATCAGCAAGGGCAAGATTCAATCGCAATCGGGTGAACGCGCAGGATGATGGTAGGGATAGAACTGATATTTCTAGCACTTCTACGGAACCTGGAAAGAGAATCAGATCTCCCGAAGAGCATAACACTGCCGAAACGCTGAAGAAGAAAAAGAGCTCCCCGCTTTATAGTACTCTGAGAAGATCAAGCCAGCCAGCAACCCTGTTACGCGGGAGTGGCAAGGAAGCCCAACAGCGATGGGATGGCTTATGCAGTTATCGATATCGGCTATGCATCCGGTAGGACTCCACCAGATCGTCGGTCCCAGATGAGGCATTTGGTAAGCGAACGGGTTATCGAAATCTTAACGCTGCGCTTTGTGTCAGCTAAATATTGGGTTGCCCAAAAAGTAATTGCGGATTTTTCATATAGTCGGCGTTGAAAAATTTTTTTACAGCTTGTTACGCTGTAATTGCATTCTTTCTTCTGTCAGTTATCAGCTGTTACTTTTAGCTTGCTTTAGAAAAAAAAGTGTAAAAAAAGTATATTTGATTAAAGTTCATTCTAAGCCTTATTAAAAATGCATTTACTTTCTTTTAAAAAATCCGCAATTACTTTTTGGGCAACCCGATACATTGGTACCGTCAAAAAACTGGAAGTATCCACACTCCCTGGGGTGCAAAGCTCGACCATGTGAGAATGATGAAAATCCCACAGCTAACAAAAGAGACGGTCTTCATCAAGGATGTGGACGGCGAAATCGCGACGAAACGCATGATGGAAGTCTTAATCAAGTAAAACCAAGATTTAATTCTGAAGAAATGGCACGTTTTCCACAGGGAGCAGAAGGAGGAAGGAACTCTCCTTGTGGTGGGCATTGACCAAGTCTTCGTGAGAAGTTTGGCTAAGACTAAAGGTATAGCGTACAAGGGGAAAATGGCATTTTTTCGAGATTGGGAAGGAAAGGATAGGCAAATATCCTCATATTCAGCTATTAGGCGGTGCAGTAGCAGAACACTCAATAACGCCTAACGGACGGGGGGCCGACGACGATATAATCACCGACTGTCTCAATATTGGGAAGACTAAGATAAGTAAAGATCCTAGTACTAAAACATCAGGCAGTGCAGGGGTGAGAGACCCAACACAGCCTAACGAACAGGGACCCGACGACGGAACCATCAACGACTTCTCGAGATTCCGAAGAATAGGATGGATAAAGATCCTAATGCTGAAACATTAGGCAGTGCAGTGGCAGAGAACTCAATGCCGCATAATGCACAGGGAGCAGACTATGAGATCATAACCTACTTCCAAGAAGTCCATTTACTTATGATTTGGAAGACTAGCCCCCAATATCGGAACATCAGACAATGCAGGTACGGGAAACTCAATGCAGCCTAACGAACTCGACGATGGAGCCATTACCAACATTTTAAAGATTCGGAAGACCAGGCAAAGAAAGATAAGCAAAGAACCTAATACTGAAACATTAGGCAATACAGTGACTTGAAAGTTAATGCAGCCTTAAGAACCTGGAGCGGACGATGAGACCATCACTTACTTCCATGAAGTTCATTTACTGGAGGACCAATGGCTGATGTCATCCAGATAAAACTCCACCGAAGCGAGACACGCTCTGATGAAAAAAATCAGCAAGGGCAAGATTCATGTTGCCTTAATTCAGGAGCCATGGACGACCCGGAACAAAGTTTCTGGACTGAACCATATCATCTACCAATTATGCTAACACTGGTAGTCTGCCGAGGACTTGCGTTTTTTCTGATACAAATTTAAATTAAGTATTTTCCCTAGAGTTGGATGCAAGAGTGGTGAGACAGGGAGACTTTGTGAGGTATTTTGCCATGTAAAAACTTATCCCCAAAGAGGTGTCGCTCTGCGGCACGCCGTTCGGACTCGGCTACAAGCTTATCATTGAGCTTAAAATTGAATCGGACAGCACTCATTGATTTGTGAGAAGTTTTTTCCCAGTTCAATTAGCAAACTGCTCAAATAAAAACATCATGCCAATGTCAAGGGAAGGTCGGTGGAGACAGCCCTGCACGAGGTTGCGCATAAAATAGATGAATCCTTCGATGCCAAAACGTACACCCTGGCGGTATGCATTGACATCGAGGGGGCTTTTAACAATGTGCGGACCGACACAATGATCCAATTCTTAAACCAGCACCGGGTGGATCGGGTCCTTAGAGACGGGATAAGCCATATGCTAAGGAACAGGTAGATCAATTGTGGATCCCATGACATAAATATTAGGGAGAAAGTGGCACAGGGCACCCCACGGGGGGCATTTTATCGCCACTCATATGGGTGACCACCATAAATAACCTAAAACGGATGCTGACTGAGGTGGGATTTGAACCCATCTGTGAGCTAGACCTAGGACTCCCAATGTTAACCCAGAAAAGACCGAAATTTGCTTGTTCGCGAGAAAGACAATTGTGGGCCAATTTAACGTACCACGTTTCCTCAATAAAACGATTTCGATACCTGACAAGGTCAAAAACTTGGAACTTGGGAAGGAATTTTAGTTGGAAGAATCACATTCAGGAGCGTGCCTCACATATGTTGGGCTCTATGAAGACGGGCCGTAGGCTCGAAATGGGGCCTAAATCCATGGATAGTCCACTGGCTCTACACGAGCATGATTAGACCAATACTTAGTTACACGCCAGTAGTTTGGTGGACTGCTATGGAGAAAAAGTATAACGTTAGGATAATACAAGGGGTTCAGAGAACATGTTGTCTTGGCATAGGCGGAGCGATGAGGACCATTCCCGCTAGGGCACTGGAGACTTTTCTAGATATTCGACCCATAGACGTACAGTTTAAGTGTGAGGCAGCCGTTGCGGCTTTGAGACTTAAGGCGATGGAAGAATGGATAAAGGATAACAGCAGGTCATACCATGGCGGTATAATCGAACGATAGGAAACCCGGATGGATTAGAAGTGGTTTCCGATCGGATACCTGAGATGACACTTAAGGTCGAGCCCGAGGCACTGCTGCCAGTGGTACAGTCTTGTATTGACGGAACCCAAGTATTGTCATCTGGAAGATCGTGTTACACGGATGGATCAAAGCTAGAGGACAGAGTGGGCCGGGGGTCCACATTGAGAATCCGGGGACTGAGATCTGTTTTAGACTGCCTGACCATAATACTGTCCTGCAGGCGATCACGGAATGCGTGAAGTCGTGTGGTGCTAACGCGAGGACGTCAAAATTGAACATCTTTACGGACATTAAAATTGCCATAAGGGTAATAACAACCAGGACGGTAAGGTCACGAATAGTCTTGCAGTGTAAGAAGGAGATTAACGCCTTCTTTGAGAATGGCACGATCCGCGTCGATGCCGGTCGGTGCCGGGCCATAGCGGAGTAAGGTGAAATAAAAAAGCAGATGATTTGGCAGTGAAGGCCAGAGGAGTGCTATCAACAATCTTGGTTTACGCGAAGCTTTTCGGGTCGACGCAGTGCTAGTTTAGAGCGTGGGCTGCGAACGAGCATGTAACCCTGTGGAACAGCGCAATGGTCGGCAAGAACACGAAAATCCTATGGGGAGAAGCGGATTTTCAGAAGACAAGGTTTTTGTCTTTCGGTATCATAATAGGGCACAGGACTACGAGCTCAGGTACGCAAAATCGGCGCAGCAAGTAATAGCATGTGGAGATGATGATGAGACGTTGGAACATTTCCTTTGTTATTGCCCGGTTTTTGCGTCTTACAGACAGACCGGCACTTAGTTGGGACACTTTACCAGACATGAATCAACTTAGGGCGTGGAATGGAAAACAATTAAGGATTTTTTAAGTAGCACGGAATTCCTAACTTGGATTTTCTCTTTCGAGGTTACTTTTTTAATATTTAGAGTGCACCAGAAGCCGTTTACTGGCTTAGGTGTAAGTCCCTAGTGTCATCCGCACCCTCTTTTCAACCTAAACTAACCAAGTCCTTAATCATTAACACATTCCTCTCGATACAATGGGGAGGATACTTATTCTTCTGCATTTGACACATACCCCTTTCTAGCGTACTGGATACAGTATTTTGAGGCTCCAATCATTGTGTATGCGTTTTTCTAGTCAGATTGCGCGGGAGAGTTGATGCATACGCCTTATCATATCCTCAGCACCCTATCAGTATCTACTACGAGATTTCCTTTTGTGCCTTTACCAAAACCATCGGGTTGATGTTTAAATCCGCACTTCATTCTAGCTTCTGAACATCTCGATTCACTTACACTCTTGTCTTGCCATTTCCTTCTTCTTCTTGGGGACGAGATATTTCTTCTTTCTCCTTTGTTCCCGATTCCTCTGCTTCGGCCAACGCTTTGCTGCTGACTGTAAAGCTGCCCTGTATGCCGCATTTACACGCTGATTAATTGCATTCCATCTAAATACAACAGCATGATCTAATTGGTTTCTTATGTTTTGATCGGGAGACAGCCATGTCGCCGTGTGATATTTCGATATTGGAATGTTATTTGCCACGACGAAGTTTGTTGGCCTTTGATGGCATAGCAGTGGTCATTTTCTCTTTCTAGGTGCTCGTAGAGAATATCCTTGGTCTATTCTTCCTTGTCTTCCGTTGAGGCACCGGCGCAAATAAAGCTGATGTTGAAGAATTTGGCCGTTATGCGGATTATGGCTAGGCTCTCATCCACCGAATGAAACATGGAGTAAAAGTTTTTCCGTCTCCGAATAACCACAAATCCACACCCAAACGCATGCCTCGTTTCATGGCAGCTATAATATAGGGTGTTACCTTTCGGTGTTGTTGTGACGCCATTTCCGAATCATCGCACTTCCTGTAAGGGGGTAATGTCTTCCCTGCACTTCTCGAATATATTCAGCTGTGCGTATACTGCACCCTCTCCATAAAAAGTTTGGACATTCCAGGTGCAGATATAATAGTCAAGGTCCTATGAACGTCAACATTTTTCGACACCTGAAGAGGCGGTTGATGCGTTCAGAATGCATCTTTTGGAGATACTTCAATTAGAGTGGCAAAAGTGCTTCGACAATTGGTTCAAACGCATGCAAAGGTGTAAAGTCCTTAGTGGGCTATTCCCCATGAAAACCAATGAAGCGATTTTCGATGATTAATATTTGTTTTTATACCCACCACCGAAGGATGGCGTTATATTCAATTGGTCATTGCGTTTGCAACACATCGAAATATCCATTTCCGATCCTATCTTATATATAAAAATCAATTTGTGTTTGTTTGTATGTTTGTGTGTTCCTTATAGACTCAGAAACTGTTGAACCGATTTTCTTGAATATTTTCACAGATGGTGCATAATGACCCCGTAGTGAAAATAGGGTACTAAATTGTTGATATCTGAAGGGGGGCCGGACCCTCCCCCTTACCCTAATTTTCAGAAACGCCAGATCTCGGAGATGGGTGGTGCGATTTTGTGTGCTCTCATATAGTACCCTAAAAATAAAAATTTGGTATCCAAATTTTGGATGGAGTACCTAGGGGGGCTGCCCCACCCTAGAACCTACCAAACATATATTTAGACCAATCACGACAATATGGGACTCAAATGAAAGGTATTTCGGATAAGAAAACGTATCTGATTTCCAATTGTCGGACCAAGAGCTAGGGGGACCACCCCAATCCCCAAAACATCCCCAAATCGGACATATTTACCGACCATGGCAATATGGGACTAAAATGAAAGGTATTTGTGAGTTGAATACGAATCTGATATCCAAATGTGGGACTACGTTTCTGGTGGTCCACCCCTTCCCCAAAACACCCCCCAAACTGGACTTATTTACTGACCATGGGAATATGGGGCTTAAATAAAAAGGTTTTTGAATGTAGAATACGAATCTGATATCCAAATATGGGACCAAGTGTTTGGGGGGCCGTCTTTTACAAAAAACATCCCCCAAAGGGGGATGGGGCTCAAATGAAAGGTCTTTGGGAGTAAAGCACGAATTTTAATATCAATATTCGGGAAAAGTGTCTATGGGGACACCCCACCCCCACAACAGCACCCAAATAGGAAGTATTTACTGACTATTGCAATATGAGGCTCAAATAAGAGGGTTTTTAAAGTGGAACACAAATCCGATATATATTTTCAAGGCCTCACTCACTGAGTGACCGACCATCCCCCAAAACACCCCCCAAGTCGGTCATGGTTGCCGACTATGGAAATATGGGACTCAAATTAAAGGTATTTGGGAGTAGACCACGTATCTGATATCAACATTACGGACCAACTGTCTAAGGCCCGTTCCACCACCATAACAACCCCCAAATAGGAAGTATTTGCTCCATATAAAGTAAAAGAAGGAGCAGCGGAGCGGGCCCCGGTCAGCTAGTAAAGTATAAATATTATTGACCAGCGTAAAAATCTAAGACGATCTAGACATTTCCGTCCGTCTGTCTGTTGAAATCACGCTACAGTCTTCAATAATAGAGATATTGAGCTGAAACTTTGCACAGATTCTTTTTTTGTCCATAAGCATAGGGTCTTAAGCCAATAACAGCCACATTTATTATCCGATTTTGCTGAAATTTGGGACAGAGACTTGTGTTAGGCCCTTCGACATCCTTCGTCGATTTGGCCCAGATCGGTCCAGATTTGGATAAAGCTGCTATATAGACCTATCCTCCGATTTAGGGTCTTGGGCCCATAAAAGCCACATTTATTTTCCGATTTTGCTGAAATTTGGGACAGTGAGTTGTGTTAGAACCTTCTTCATCCTTCATCAATTTGGCTCAGATCGGTTCAGATTTGGATATAGCTGACATATAGACCGATAATCCGATTTAGGGTCTTAGGCTCATAAAAGGCGCATTTATTGTCCGATGTCGCCGAAATTTGGTACAGTGAGTTAGGTTGAGCCCCTTAACATATTTCTGCATTATGGCACAGATCTGACCTGATGCGGATATAGCTGCCATATAGACCGATCCTCCGATTTAGGGTCTTAGGCCCATAATAGGCGCATTTATTGTCCGATGTCGCCGAAATTTGGGACAGTGAGTTTAGTTGAGCCCCTTGAAATATTTCTGCGTTATGGCACAGATCGGTCCAGATTTGGATAAAGCTGCCATATAGACCTATCCTCCGATTTAGGGTCTTGGGCCCATAAAAGCCACATTTATTTTCCGATTTTGCTGAAATTTGGGACAGTGAGTTGTGTTAGAACCTTCTTCATCCTTCATCAATTTGGCTCAGATCGGTTCAGATTTGGATATAGCTGACATATAGACCGATAATCCGATTTAGGGTCTTACGCCCATAAAAGGCGCATTTATTGTCCGATGTCGCCGAAGTTTGGGACAGTGAGTTAAGTTGAGCCCCTTGACATATTTCTGCATTATGGCATAGATCGGTACAGATTTGGATATAGCTGCCATATAGACCAATTTAGGGTCTTAGGCCCATAAAAGCCACATTTATTATCCGATTTTACTGAAATTTTGGGCAGTGAGTTGTGTTAGGACCCTCGACGCTTAGGACCCGATCCCCCGATTTAGGGTCTTAGGCCCATAAAAGCCACATTTATTATCCGATTTTACAGAAATTTGGAACAGTGAGTCAAGTTGAGCCCCTTGACATATTTCTGCATTATGGCCCAAATCGGTCCAGATTTGGATATAGCTGCCATATAGACCAATCTCTCGGTTTTAGGTTTTGGGACCATAAAAAGAGCATTTATTGTCCGATGTCGCCGCAATTTGGTATAGTGAGTTGGGTTAGTCCCTTCGATATCCTTCTTAAAACTTACTCATATCGGTCCAGATTTTGATAGAGCTGCCATATAGACCGATCTCTCGATTTAAGGTTTTGGGCCCATAAAAAGCGCATTTATTGTCCGATGTTGTCGAAAATTGGTACAGAGAGTGGAGTTAAACCCCTCCACATAATTCTGCAATTTGGTCTAGATCGATCAAGATTTGCATATAGCTGTTATATAGACCGATATCTCGATTTAAAGTCTTGGCCCGAAAAAAGGAGCATTTATAATCCGATTTAACTGAAATTTTTACACATTGACTTATGTTAGGCTCAGATCGGTTTATTTTTAAGATATAGCTATTAAAAAGACCAATATTTTGTTATACACAATTGAATAATGACCTATACTTATTAGTATTTGGTCCAAACCGGATCATATTTCGATATAACTGCTATGGGACATAAGGTATGCAATTTTGACCGGATTTTGATGAAAGGTGGTTTACATATATACCCGAGTTGGTGGGTCAGATTGCCGTTAATTTCGGCCCGGGAATAACGAAATGAGTATACTTCCATCCTATGGTGGAGGGTATAAAAATGTTGCATTCATCACAAATTCCTATTTCAATGCATCACTGAATATCTTGCAATTTTGTTCTAAACAAAGACCCAACGTTGTTTACAAATGAAGTTTACTTGTCGAACATTTCGTTTGGTGCTAATCAACTGTTCTTGTTTTTCGTGTAGTTGTTACATATATTACTGTATATTGGTCTTTGCAATGGAATGTTCTGTGTATAACATAAATTTGCAATTTGCTCTTACCAACTTTTGGTGCTCAATGTACACTGGCATTGGTGATATGAACATATGTTCATAATATGGTTTCCAGTAACTAAACAAAATTCATTTACATCTTTATTAAGTTTTACTGGCTACCGAAAAACCAAAGACCTTAGAATTGGTTGCCATCTATGTGTGTGTGTGTGTGTGGGTGTGTGTGTATTGTACTGGGATGGTGGTAAGTGCTCACATGTGTGGAATCAAAGGAACTGTGAATAATGCAAGATTAAATAAAGGACATACTCTTATCTAATAGCCAATTCCAATGCAATGCAAGTATTTTTCAAGGTTACAAAAAAAAAGCCCTCCCTTTAAGGTGAGGCTGATAAGAGCCTTTCAGAATAATGGACAGTTTTATAACAAAGCAATTGACTAAAATGGATTAAAAACTATTTTAAGGGTGATATTTGTTTACTTTATTGGATTTTTTTTGTTTGCTTATGAGACTACATAGTGATTGCAGACACGTGTGCTGCATACAAGTCGGAAGAATTCGATTGAAAGCGTTCAACCCTAAATCCCATACGATCCTTATAACTTTGAATGGCAAGTGTAATTGGGAAACTGGGAAACCCAAGGCAGCCAATTTCTAACACTTTGGAGTGTGTCTATGTGCCTTGTGTGTAGTGTGAAAGAAGTGTGCAATAAATTGGCTCTTAATAATTTGAATTAGAAGAAAATTACTTCCAAATTATCAGTAATCTGAATATTTGGGCTTTTTGCACTCTTATTATGAATTTAGGGTTTTTGAACTAAAAACGAATGAGCCTGCACTCATTGAAGTAACAAAGTTTTCATACACATTTTTCACATTGGATGTCAATTGTTATTCAGATTATGTTATGTATTTCGCAGTGTCATGAAGCACACCCCGGAAAAAAAGAGATTCGTTTTCTAGGCAACGTTAGAGCTGGATAAGCACACAGTGGATATAAGTTTGTCATTTTTGAAAAGCTGCAGCTATCATTGCATAGTCTAGGTCAGAGTGTCAAGGCCTCTGTTGGGAATCGAACCCACAAGCTCTACACTGGCAATCCGAGCACGCTATCAACGCGGCTACTGGGGCGCCATTACATGAATTCAAATCAAATATTGGGAACCCACCACCATAGATTCTGCTGAAAATTTTTACAAAACAAATTTGGTTGAAGGGCAGTATTTTATTCTACATACCAAATTTCTTTCAAACAATTCAATTAAAGCTTCTAGAACAAGGATACTCGAGAAACCGGTTTACATGGGTACTATATTATGCTATAGACTGATTTAGACCGTATTTGGCACAGTAAATGGAAGACGTAACAGAACACCGCAATACAACATGTCAGCCAAATCGGACAAAAATGGCGGCTTCTAGGGACTCAAGAACTCCAGTCGGTTTATATGTCAGCTATATCAGGTTATAGACCGATTTGGACCGTACTTGGTATAGTTGTTGAAATTCATCAACAAAATCGCCTTCTAGGGGCTCAAGAAGTCTAATCGCAATATCAGCTTCCAGGTTCTCAAGAAGTCAAATCAGGAGATCGGTGTATATAGGAGCTATATCAAGTTATAGACCGATTTAGACCGTACTTACCAAAATTGTTAGAAGTCGTAACACTACATACAAAATTTCAGCCAAATCGGGCAAAAATTGCGTCTTCCAGGGGCTCAAGGCTTAAATCAAGAGATTGGTTATTATGGCAGCTATATCAAAATCTGAATCGATATGGCCCATTCGCAATTAAATATTATGTATCTGGGTAAAATTTCAAGTGGCTAGCTTTGCGCGTTCGACCGCTATCGTGATATCAACAGACAGACAGAGGGAACGTCGGACGGACATGGCTAGATCGACTCAGAACATTGAGACGATCAAAAATATATATACTTTATTGGGTCTTAGACGCATATTTCGAGGTGTTACAAACGGAATGACTAGATTAGTATACCCCCATCCTACGGTGGTAGGTATAAACAAGAAAAAGCGTACTAAGTTCGGCCGGGCCGAATCTTATATACCCTCCACCATGGATCGCATTTGTCTAGTTCTTTTCCTGGCATCTCTTCTTAGGCAAAAAAAAGATAAAAAAAAAAATTTGCTCTGCTATTAGAGCGATATCAAGATATGGTCCGGTTTGGACCACAATTAAATTATATGTTGAAGACCTGTGTAGAATGTCAGCCAATCCGAAGTCAAGAAAAAGGCAAGTCAAGATCCCAGATGGGTTTATATGGCAGCTATATCAGGTTATGAACCGATTTGAACCTTATTTGACACATTTGTTGAAAGTAAGAATAAAATACGTCATGCAAAATTTCAGCCAAATCGGATAGGAATTGCGCCCTCTAGAGGCTCAAGAAGTCAAGACCCAAGATCGGTTTATATGACAGCTATATCAGGTTATGAACCGATTTGAACCATACTTGGCACAGTTGTTGGATATCATAACAAAACACGTCGTGCAAAATTTCAGTCAAATCGGATGAGAATTGCGCCCTCTAGAGGCTAAAGAAGTCAAGACCCAAGATCGGTTTATATGGCAGCTATATCAGGTTATGGGCCGATTTGAACCATACTTGGCACAGTTGTTCGATATCATAACAAAATACTTTGCGCAAAAACTCAAATCGGATGAGAATTGCGCCCTCTAGAGGCTCAAGAAGTCAAGACCCAAGATCGGTTTATATGGCAGCTATATCAGGTTATGGACCGATTTGAACCATACTTGGCACAGTTGTTCGATATCATAACAAAATACTTTGCGCAAAAACTCATTCAAATCGGATAAGAATTGCGCACTCTAGAGGCTCAAGAAGCTATATCAAAGCATGGACCGATATGGCCCATTTACAATACCAACCGACCTACACTAATAAGAAGTATTTGTGCAAAATTTCAAGGGGCTAGCTTTACTCCTTCGGAAGTTAGCGTGCTTTCGACAGACAAACGGACGAACAGACGGACGGACATGGGTAGATCGACATAAAATGTCGCGACGATCAAGAATATATATACTTTATGGGGTCTCAGACGAATATTTCGAGTAGTTACAAACAGAATGACGAAATTAGTATCCCCCCCATCCTATGGTATAAAAATATGCCATTTGGGAACGGATAGGGATAGCTCTATGAAATTTGAAATGGATAGCGATGAGTTATTATATATATCATGTGAAAATTTTAAGATGGTCCGAGCGCCATTGATAGGGCCCAAAAATTGGTCACCTCGCCTTTTCTAAAAAGATGGAGAAGAGCTAGGTCGTATTTGTTGTGCGATCGTCACGAAATTTCCACATGTCACTTTTTTGGCTCAAGGTCGAACGCTATTGAAGTTGGTAACAATCGGTTCAGATATAGTTCTATACTATATCTATATCTGAACCGATTTTTACTAAATTCAATAGCGTTCGTCCTTGAGTCAAAAAAGTGAAATTTCGTGACGATCGGACAACAAATACGACCTAGCTCTTCTCCATCTTTTTAGAAAAGGCGAGGTGACCAATTTTTGGGCCACGCTGGTTAAGTTCTTGAACGGGCCAAATCCGACCATATTCGGATATAGCTGCTATATAGACCGATCTGACGATAAAGGGTCTAATGCCCATAAATGCTTTATTTTTAATCCGATTTCGCTGAAATTGGCAACAGTGAGTAGTTTAAGGCCTCCCGACATCTTACCCAAATATGGTTCAGATCGGACTATATTAAGATATAGCTGCCGTATAGACCTATGTGCCGATAAAGGGTCTGAAGCCCATAAAAGCTTTATTTATTACCCGATTTGGATGAAATTTGAAAAGGTGAGTAGCTTAAGGATTCCCAACATAGGACCTTAATATGGATCAAATCGGACTATATTTAGATATAGCTGCCATATAAACCGATCTCCAGATAAAGGGTCTGAAGCGCATAAAAACTTTATTTTTTAACCGATTTCGATGAAATTTAGAACAGCGAGTAGTTTTAGGTCTCCCAACCTAGGACTCAAATATGGTCCAGATCGGACTATATTTAGATAAAGCTGTCATATAGACCGATCTGCCGATAAAGGGTCTGAAGCCCATAAAAGCTTTATTTATTACCCGATTTCGATGAAATTTGAAGAGGTGAGTAGCTTAAGGCTTCCCAATATAGGACCTTAATATGGATCAAATCGGACTATATTTAGATAAAGCTGCCATATAGACCGATCTTACGATAAAGGGTCTGAAGCCCATAAAATTTTTATTTACTACCTGATTTCGCTGAAATTTGAAATAGTGAGTAGTTCTAGGTCTCCTGACATCCTTCTTAAATATCGTTCGGATCGGACTATATTTAGATATAGCTGTCATCTCCCAATAAAGGGTTAAACAAAAGCTTTTATGGGCATAACTTTATTTTTTAATCGATTTCGCTGGAATTTTAAACAGTGAGTAGTTTTACGCCTACCAACATAGGAACGAAAATATGCTAATAAACCGATATGCCGGTTAAGGGTCAGAAGCTTATAAAAGCTTTATTCATTACCCGATTTTGTTGAAATTTTTAATAAAAAATTCAACAGTGACCTATATTTACAAGGCCACTCAATGTCCGTGCCGAATTGGGTGCACGCAATATCCAATTTTTACCGGATTGTAATGAAAGGGGGTTTACATATATACCCGAGGTGGTGGGTATGCAAAGTTCGGCCCGGCCGAACTTAATGCCTTTTTTATTGTTTTTTTTTTTCGATTCTATCCCACTGTAAATCACTGTAACCAAATTCGCAGACTCAGATCTCATAATCTACATCTCAATTTTCCCTTAGCAGAAGTTAAGATAAAAAATTTATTGTTACCACAAGTGATCTGAACCAAACTATTATTTCTCGTTACAGCATTGAGGATTTAACTGGAGAGGCCGAGCAAACCAGCACAGGCCTCCTGGCCTCCACCATGTAAGATTGAAACAACTCCCAAAATGCCACGGACAGGGATTTTGTCAGATAGTGCTCAACTAAAGAAATCGTGTTTTCCCTAGGGAAATAAGTCTATCCATCCCCAGTGTATGGAATAACAAGGATATATAACATAGGTAAGCCGTTTTTTGATTACTTACATTTTCCTGATTTCATAGACTTCTGCAACAAAGGTAATACCCAAGCTCACCCTCTGGAAACAGCTTTTAGATATAAAGTTCGGCCGGGCTGAACTTTGGATACCCACCACCTCGGGTATGTAAACCATCTTTCGTCATAATCCGGTGATAAATGCATAACTCATGCCCCTATAGCAGCTATATCGACATATGGGCCGATTTGGACCAAATTCGGCACGGACATTGAGTGGTATAATAATTCATTGTTCAATTTTGTAGAATTAAATACTGGTCTTTTTTGTAGCGATATCGAGAGATCGGTCTATATGGCAGCTATATTCAAATCTGAACCGATCTTGGCCAAATTCTAAAAAGATGTAAAAGGACCTCACACAACTCACTGTCCCAAATTTCGGCGAAATCGGACAATAAATGCGTCTTTTATGGGCCCAGGACCTCAAATCGAGAGATCGGTCTATAGGCAGCTATATTCAAATCTGGACCGATCTGGGCAAAATTGAAGAAGGATGTTAAAGGCTCTAACACAACTCAATGGCCAAAAATTTCGGTGACATCGGACAATAAATGGCCCTAAAGTTAAAATCGAAAAATCGGTCCATATGACAACTATATCCACATCTATACAGATCTGCGCCAAATCGCAGAAAAATGTCGAATAGCCTAACGCAACTCACTGTCCCAAATTTCGGCTAGTTGTGGTTAGGTAAGGTTGAAAAGTGGGTGCAGATATTAATCTGCCCCATGCCACTATAGACATGCACCTAAGCCAGTTATAGGCTTGTTCTGCGTTCTAACAACTAAAAAGAAACCTCAAAAAAATTTTTCTAGTTAAGAATTCCTTGCTACATGCAATTATTTTCCATACCACTCTCCTAAGTTGGTTCATGTCTGGTATTGTGTCCCCACCTAAGTGCCGGTGTCTGCAAAAGCCGGGCAATGACATAGGAAATGCTCCAACGTCTCATCATCTTTTCCACATGCGCTACACATGCCAAGACTGTTCGTGACTTAACCGTCCAGGCTATTACTGGCCTTATGGCCCTTTGGGGACAATAAATGCGTCTTTTGTGGACCCAAAACCTTAAATCGAGAGATCGGTCTATATAGCAGCTATATTCAAATATGGACCGATCTGGGTCAAATTAAGCAAGGATACGGAAGGGCCTAGTACAACTCACTGTCCCAAATTTCAGCGAAATTGGACAATAAATGCGTCTTTTACGATCCCAATACCTTATATCGAGAGATCGGTCTATATGGCAGCTATATCCAAATCTGGACCGACCTGAGCCAAGTTGAAGAAGGATATCGTAGGCCTAACACAACTCACTGTCCAAATTTCAGCGAAATCGGACAATAAATGTCCCTTAATATGGGCCCAATATCTTGAATCAAGAGATCGGTCTATATATCAGCTATATTCAAATCTAGACAATCTGGGCCAAATTGAAGAAGGATGTCGAAGGGCCTGACATGACTCACTGTCCCAGCTTTAACCAAATCTGGACCGATCTGGGCCAAATTGCAAAAAAATGTCGAGGGGCCTAACACAACTCATTGTCCCAAATTTCGGCGATATCGGACAATAAATGCGCCTTTTATGAACCCAAGACCATATATCGAGAGATAGGTCTATATGGCAGCTATATCCAAATCTGGACCGACCTGAGCCAAGTTGAAGAAGGATATCGTAGGCCTAACACAACTCACTGTCCCAAATTTCAGCGAAATCGGGCAATAAATGTCCCTTATTATGGGCCCAAGATCTTAAATCAAGAGATCGGTCTATATGTCAGCTATATTCAAATCTAGACAATCTGGGCGAAATTGAAGAAGGATGTCGAAGGGCCTGACACAACTCACTGTCCCAGCTTTAACCAAATCTGGACCGATCTGGGCCAAATTGCAAAAAAATGTCGAGGGGCCTAACACAACTCACTGTCCCAAATTTCGGCGATATCGGACAATAAATGCGCCTTTTATGGCCCCAAATCCTTAAATCGATAGATCGGTCTATATGGCAGCTAAATCCAAATCTGGACCGAGCTGGGCCAAATTGAAGAAGGATGTCGATGGGCCGAACACAACTCACTGTCCCAAATGTTGGCAAAATCGGACAATAATCGGCGTTTTTTGGGCCCAAGACCTTAAATCGAGAGATCAGTTTATACGGCAGCTATATCCAATTCTGGACCGATCTTGGCCAAATTGCAGCAAAATGTCGAGGGGCCTTACACAAATCTGGACCGATCTGGGCCAAATTGAAGAAGGATGTCGATGGGCCGAACACAACTCACTGTCCCAAATGTTGACAAAATCGGACAATAATCAGGGTTTTTTGGACCCAAGACCTTAAATCGAGAGATCAGTTTATACGGCACCTATATCCAAATCTGGATCGATCTGGGCCATATTTCAGAAAGATGTCGAGGGACCTAACACAATTCACTGTTCCAATTTTCGGCGACATCGGAAAGGCAGCTATATCCAATTCTGGACCGATCTTGGCCAAATTGCAGCAAAATGTCGAGGGGCCTGACACAAATCTGGACCGATCTGGGCCAAATTGAAGAAAGATGTCAAGTGAGCTATCACAACTCACTTTCCCAAATTTCAGCAAAATCAGATAACAAATGTGGATCTTATGAGCCTAAGAACTTAAATCCGCGGATAGGTCTATATGGGGGCTATATCAAGATATAGTCCCATATAGCCCATCTTCGAACTTAGTCTGTTTAGGGACAAAAGTAAGAATCTGTGCACAGTTTCAGCTCAATATCTCTATTTCTGAAGACAGTAGCGTTATTTAAATAGACAGATGGGCGGACAGAGGGACAGACAAGGCTGGATCGTCTTAGATTATTAGGACGGTCAAGAATTTATATACTTTATAGGGGCGGAAATGGATATTTCGATGTGTTGCAAACGGAATGACATAATAAATATACCCCCATCCTTCGTTGGTGGGTATAAAAACCCAAAAAAAAAAGAGAAAATTGTACTCAAAAGATGTGTTGTTGTTTGCCAAATACCTATTTGGAGCATATTTTAATTTTGGGCTTGGGTTTTTATAACGGCGTCCCAAAGTTCATAACATCGATGACCATACAATACCATGAAAAATAACCACAATATTATTTGGTTCTCAATTTAGTTCAATCAATTCTACTACTAACCATTCGAATTACGTCAAGATTCGATACTGCTGCCTTATTTCGATAAAATTTGCTATAAAAACCAATTTGCAAAAATAATAACAAAATCATTGAAGAAAGCTTCCACGTAAACCAAGTTTTTGATGAGTTTTGCTATGAAGGGAAAATGTGTTTACGACATCTTCCGTGAAATTCGAACTACAGCGAGTTTATAAAGGAAATTAAATTTCACTATTTTTTTAATGAAGTTATATTTGAAGGAAATTCCTAAAATTCCTAACATTTTTAATTATTTTTTGTGAGAGCCAAACTTTTTTATTCAAAAATTTAAATTTTCAATGAAATATGGTATGAGAACTAAATTAAAAAAAAAAAAACAAGTAAAAGCGTGCTAAGTTCGGCCGGGCCGAATAAATTTATTTGAAGGGCATAATTTTATTCTACATACCAAAATTCTGTCAAACCAGCAAAAATTAAAGCTTCTAGGAACCGAACAAGGATGATCGAGAAACCGGTTAACATGGGATCTATATCAGGGTATAGACTGATTTGATAAGCACAGCTATTGAAAGTCATAACAGAACACTACATGCAAAATTTCAGCCCAATCGGACAAAAATTGCGGTTTGTAAGGGCTCAAAAAGTCAAGTCTTGAGATCGGTTTATATGGGAGCTATGTCAGGTTAAAGACCGATTTGGACCGTACTAGACACAGTTCTTGGAAGTCTTTACGGAATAATACATGCAATACATTCCAGATCGGACAAAAATTGCGGCTTCTACGGGCTCATGAAGTCAAATCAGGAGATAGGGTGTTACATTTTTTGATATCTGAAGGGGGAGCGGACCCTCCCCCTTACCCTAATTTTCAGAAACGCCAGATCTCGGAGATGGGTGGTGCGATTTAAGCGAAATTTTGTGTGCTCTCTTTTAGTAACCTACAAACAAAAATTTGGTACTCAAATTTCGAATGGTGTAGCTAGGGGGGCGTCCCACCCCAAAACGTACCAAATATATATATATACATAAATCACGCCAATATGGGACTCAAATGAAAGGTATTTAAGTTTAGAAAACGTAGCTGATATCCAATTGTCGGACCAAGTGTTTGGGGGACTACCCCAACGGCTAAAACACCCCTAAATCGGACATATTTACCGACCATGGCAACATGGGACTCAAATTAAAGGTATTTGCGAGTAAAAAACGAGTCTTATATCTTATGTGGGACCACGTTTCTGGGGGTCCTCCCCTTCCGCAAAGCACCCCCCAAACAGGACTTATTTACTGACCATGGCAATATGGGGCTTAAATAAAAGGTATTTGAGTGTAGAACACGAATCTGATATCCAGATGTGGGACCAAGTGTTTGGGGGACCGCCCATCCCCGAGAACATACCCCAAAGAAGACAAATTTACGACCATAGCAATATGGGACTCAAATGAAAGGTCTTTGGAAGTAAAGCACGAATCTGATATCAATGTTCGGGAAAAGTCTCTATGGGGCCACCCCACCCCCACAACACCACCCAAATAGAAAGTATTTGCTGACCATTGCAATATGAGGCTCAAATAAGAGGTATTTTACAGAAGAACACGAATCTGATCTATATTTTCGAGTCACTGAGTGGCCGCCCATCCTCCAAAACACTCGCAAAACCGGACATGTTTGCCGACTACGGAAAAATGGAGCTCAAATGATAGGTATTTGGGAGTAGACCATGAATTTGACATCAATATTCGGGACCAACTGTCTAGGGGACATTTCACCACCATAACAACCCCCAAGTAGGACATATTTGCTCACCAAGATAATTTGGATCTTCAAGACAGTGGAGCTCGATATTCATAGTTTTTAGGGCCCATACCCCAAACCGGATATATTTGCTGGCTTTTTCAATAAGGGATTTAAGTAAATGGTATTTGAGATTTGAAAACTAATTTGATATCCAATTTTGAGGCCAATGGCAATATGGGGTTCAAATGTATGAGAATAGAGCACGATGCTGATTTATTTGCAGGGCTTAGTGTTTGGGGGACCACTCCATTCCCCAAAGCACCTCTAAATGTGGGGCTTAAATGAAAGGAATTGGGGGGTAGAGCAAGAATTGATACCCACTTTCGGGAGAAATTTTCTCAAAATATCCCACAAAGAGCAATTTTTTAGTGACCCTCGAAATATGGGGCTCAAATAAAGGTATTTAGAAGTAGAATACGAATTTCATATCCAAATGTAGGACCATGTATTTAGAGCATCACCCCTTCCCAAATACACCCCCAAAAGGGAAAAATTTTTCCACCATGCCAATATGTGGCTCAAATGAAAGGTATTTGAGTTTAGAAAACGAATTTGATAACCTATTTTGGGGTCATGTGTTTGGGGGACGTCTCATCCTGTAAACTCCTCTTAAGCCAATGGCAATATGGGGTTTAAATAAATGGTATTTGAGAGAAGAGCACGATGCTGATATTTTTTTCAGGACCAAGTATCTGGGGGACCACCTCTCCCCCGAAAACACCACTAAATGAGACATCATGAGAATATCGGAAGTGAAATGAAGTATTATAAGAATGGAGTACACCTTACATCCAAACTTAAATTCGTAGACCAACAAAGATCATATAGGATGCAGATAAAGGCACTTATATTGTTTAACTGTTAGTCAAGCGATATACTATTTTCGTAGCATGGTATTTCAATAAAAGCTCTTTTATTGTCGAAAATAAATATTCCAAGGAAACTTTTGTTCCATATAAAGAAAAACAAGGCGCAGCGGAGCGGGCCCGGGTCAGTTAGTCCTCTATATTGGGAGATCGTTCTATATGGCAGCTATATCCAAATATGGTCCGATCTGGACGATACTCAACAAACAAGTGTAGAGGTCTATCAAATCACACTGAGTTTTCTGAGTCATTCAAATCATATGAAAAATTCTCTTTTTATGGGCTCAATACTCTATATCGGGAGATCGGTCTATATGGCAGCTATATGCAAATAAGATCCGATTTGTAGCACATTTGACAGGAATGGGTAGCGGTCTACCAGAACAGACTGTGCCAAATTTCATCAAATCCGGGTAATAAATGGGATGGAGATCATCAAAAATTGTTTGGAAAATGTTTTCATACCCAAGATATCTGCAAAATTATAAATACCCAGCTTTTGGGTATAAATGGGTAAATACCCGGTTATGCAAATATTGCCCATGAACATTCCACTTAGGAACAGGGGCAAACTTCTCACATATCAATGAGTGCAGTCCGATTCAAGTTTTAAGCTCAATGATAAGGGGCCTCCTTCTTTTGGGTATTTACCCATCTCTAGGAATGACTAAATGAATATACCCCCTATCCTATGGTGGTGACTTTTTGACAGATGCCTTCGCCTCAACTCCTACAGAGCTAGGATTGATGCCAATGATGTGTGGAGAGAAGGATGTGTGTCCAGATTGTGACCAGGCACCACGCGGCACACGTTACCTGTTTAACTGCCCAGCCAGACCTACTCGTTTCAGACTCATATCACTCTGTGGAAGTGACATTGTTCCTGGATCTGGATATTCTGCAGAATCAAGCAGACAAAAGATAGAACACAACACACTGCTAGAACAACAGCAACAAACCAAAATGTAGCTGCTGTCAATTTTCCAAAAGCTATTTGTAAGTCGACTAAAGTTAGACTAAAGACCACTGCCGTTATCCGTGCTTTAAAGGCATTTCCCAAAATAAGTGTAACGACAGTTGTTAAGCATGATAAATGGACTTGTATGTTTGTTTGCTTTTATCGCCAATATAAAATGGGAATCTGTCATTTTGTGTCAAATTTGACAACTCCACACACATTGGTTTGCACGAAAACACCTGTCGACGCTCACTCATCCTAATGGTGTCCATAAATACCGGCACTACTATTTGTACGTGATGATAATACCTACAGATGCATATGTTACTCAGCAGCACTATCACAGCAGGGTCCCTATAAATACTTGTACTCCGAAAGAGGAATCCACACAAATTCACCTTTATCACATTGATAATGCTACGAACATAAATTATGAAAGCCAACGTATTTACGATTTACACCCCACACTCAATGAATGGATGTAGCTCACAACAGCCCATTTGTCACCTGTCCAATGTCTCAGGGTACTTACGAGTATTCAACTTTTTCCTAGCAGGGTCATGGCTAAGAAGGGTCAAAGGTAAAGATAGGCAAATTGGTGTGGCAGGAAAAATAAATCTGCTATCACATCCGCATCCTATTCAAGTGTCTTCTTTTTATGCTGTACGCAAAGGAAATTCACTCAACTACAAAATATATCCGGTTGAGTGAACATCTCAGAAAGGCCACGAATGACTTGCAGTTGGGACACATTAAGCCCACGGCGAGAGTAGGTGAGAATATGTTGCGCGAATATCTAAATTCATATGTAAGCATTAAGTTTTGTATTGAAATCCAAGGGGCTCGTTTTTTTGATACAACATAGCCATGCTATTTGCTTTGCTGTAGAAATATCTTCATATACAGATATTGTGAATATACATTTTTAACAAGACGTCGTGGAATAAGTATATCCTCTAAATGATAAGCAAAAGCAGTCTGAATGGATGTATTTAAGTATGCGTGCAAAGGCATCCATGCACAGGGCCGTGCACACTAATGTTCACACTGTTGAAAACTGGCATAGGTAAAGGTGTACTGAATATAGGAGGAAAACAATAAAGAATAATTTTATTAAAGGGAGCCTCGATGGCGCAAAGTGCGCGTATGACAGACAATGAATGCCAAGTGGAAAATGGGAAGGGATTAGGCGGGGCTGAATATTATATACCCTCAAGTTCTTTGCACGTTACCTCTTTACGACAGGCATTCGGGAGTAGATTAGGAAAATGATTAGGAAAGTTGTGGTAGGGTATCTAGGTGGCGCTTTACCTCCTCAAATCACCTCAAATAGGTTATTTGACCCTTCATTACAATATGGGACTCAAATAAAAGGTATGTGAGAGTAGAAAAGGAACACGGTTTTGAGGCCAAGTGTTTGTGGGTAAACCCTAAAGCACCCCAACTGAAATTATTTCGCGAACATATCAATATGAGACTCAAATAAAAGGGTTTTGCGAGTAACGAACGAATTAGAAACCTTTTTTTAGGGCAAAGTTGGGGAGAACCAACCACTTTTACCGATTTGGGCAATATGGACATCAAATAAAAGGTATTTAAAACAAGAAAAAATGCGTTAAGTTCTACTTTGGATACCCACCACCTCGGGTATATATGTAAACCATCTTTCATCAAAAACCGATGCAAAGTTACCTTTTGCATCATAGCAGCTATATCAATATATGTTCCGATTTGGACCAAACACTAATAATTAAATGTCATTTTCAATTGTATATAACAAAATATTGGTCTTTTTAGTAGTTATATCTAAAAATTAACCAATCTGAACTATATACAATACGGATATCGAAAAGCATAACATAAGTCAGTGTGTCAAATTTCAGTGAAATCGGATTAAAAATGCTCCTTTTATAGGGTCAAGACTTTAAATCGAGAGATCGGTCTATATGGCAGCTATATGCAAATCTTGATCGATCTAGACCAAATTGCAGAAATGTGGAGGAGCTTAACTTAACTCTTTGTCCCAAATTTCGGCAACATCGGACAATAAATGCGCTTTTTATAGCCCACAAAACCTAAAATCGAGAGATCGGTCTATATGGCAGCTATATCCGAATCTGGACCGATCTGTGCGATAATGCAGAAGTATGTCAAAGGGCCTAAGAACTCACTGTCCCCAATTTCGGCGACATCGGATAATAAAGGCGCCTTTTATGGGCTTAAGACCCTAAGTCGGAGGATCGGTCTATATGGCAGCTATATCCAAATCTGGACCGATCTGGACCAAATTGACGAAGGATGTCGAAGGGCCTAACACAACTCACTGTCCCAAATTTCAGCAAAATCGGATAATAAATGTGGCTTTTTTGGGCCTAAGACCCTAAATCAGAGGATAGGTCTATATGACAGCTATATCCAAATCTGGACCGATCTGAGCCAAATTTACGAAGGATGTCGAAAGGCCTGACACAACTCACTGTCCCAAATTTCAGCAAAATCGGATACGAAATGTGGCTTTTATGGGCCTAAGACCCTAAATTGGAGGATCGGTCTATATGGCAGCTATATCCAAATCTAGACCGATCAGGGCCAAATTAACGAAGGATGTTGAAGGGCCTAATACAACTCACTGTCCCAAATTTCAGCAAAATCGGATAATAAATGTGGCTTCTATGGGTCTAAGACCGTAAATCGGAGGATCGGTCTATATGACAGTTTTATCCAAATTTGGACCGATCTGAGCCAAATTGACGAAGGATGTCGAAGGGCCTAAGACAACTCACTGTCCCAAATTTCAGCAAAATCGGATACGAAATGTGGCTTTTATGGGCCTAAGACCCTAAATTGGAGGATCGGTCTATATGGCAGCTATATCCAAATTTGAACCGATCTGGACCAAATTGACGAAGGATGTCAAAGGGCCTAACGCAACTCGCTGTCCCAAATTTCAGCAAAATCGGATAATAAATGTGGCTTTTATTGGCCTAAGACCCTAAATCGGCGGATCGGTCTATATGGCAACTATATCCAAATCTGAACCGATCTGAGCCAAATTGACGAAGAATGTCAAATGGTCTAAGACAACTCACTGTCCCAAATTTCAGCAAAATCGAATAATAAATGTGGCTTTTATTGGCCAAAGATCCTAAATCGGCGGATCGGACTATATGGGGGCTATATCAAGATATTATCCGATATAGCCCATTTTCGAACTTAACCTGCTTATGGTAAAAAAAAGATTCTGTGCAAAGTTTCAGCTCAATATCTCTATTTTTGAAGCGTGATTTCAACAGACAGGCTGACATGTCTAGATCGTCTTAGATTTTTACGCTGATCAAGAATATATATACTTTATAGGGTCGGAAGTGGATATTTCGATATGTTGCAAACGGAATGACAAAATGAATATACCCCCATCATTCGGTGGTGGTTATAAAAAGAGTACAAATCTGACATAAAAATCTATTCATTGGTGTCTAAGGGGCCTCCCCACCCCCCAAAACCCTCCAGCAGGACATATATACCGATTATCGATATTTCGTATATAAAAGTCGTATTTTGTTTTTCACTTGGATATAACATATCTTAAAACTGCATTCCAATGAAATCTTGAGAAAGAAATTAATTAGACACCAGTAAGGAAAGGCAAAAGTCCCAAAAGACCCATCTATCTTAAAACTGCATTCCATTGAAATCTTGAGAAACAAATTAATTACACACCAGTAAGGAAAGGCAAAAGTCCCAAAAGACCCATTGAGGCCTCTGGGTCTAGCCCAGTAATATCCCAAGGGTCTTGCATATGGCATGTGACTGGGCTAGACCCAGAGGTTTCAATGTTAACCCAGATAAGACTGAAATATGCCTGTTCACGAGGAAGACGAAGGTGGGCCAATTTAACGCACGATGTTTCCTCAATAAAACGATTTCGATATCTGACAAGGTCAAATACTTAGGTGTGATCTTGGACAGGAAACTGCATTGGAAGTGTCACATGCAGGAGCCTACTGAAAAGACTCACAGACGGTGGGCACTATGTAGACTGGCCGTAGGCTCGAAATGGCGCCTGAATCCGAGGATAGTCCACTAGCTCTACAGGAACGTGATTACACCAATACTTACTCACGCCTCAGTAGTTTCATGGACTACTATAGAGAAAAAGTGCAACATAAGGACCATATAACAGGTTTAGCGAACATGTTGTCTTGGTGAGGACCACGACAGTAAAGTTGCCATAAGGGCAATAACAACCAGGACGGTAAGATCAGGAACAGTTTAGGAATGTAAGGAGATTAACGCCTTCTCTGAGGATGGCACGATCCGTTTGGATGCCGGGCCATAGCGGAGTAACTGGGAATGAAAGGCAGACGATTTGGCGGTGAAGGCCAGAGGATTGCCGTCAATAAACTTGGGTAACCCGAAGCCTTTCGGCTCAATGCAGTCCGAGTTAAGGGAGTGGTCGACGAATGCAACCCTGTGGAACAGCGAAACGGCCGGTAGGACGGCGAAAATCCTATGGGGGTCCATATCGTGAAAAGACGAGGCTATTACTGAAAGATTGCAAGAAGGAGATCAGTATAGCTATTGGTATCCTAACGGGACACATAGGAGTACGAGCTCACTTATGTAAAATCGGTGCGGCAAGTGATAGCATGTGTAGGGCATACGGGGAAGATGATGAGACGTGGGAGTATTTCCTTTGTCATTGTCCGGCTTTCGCGTCTAACAGATACCGGCACTTAGGTGGAGACACAATATCAGACATGAACCAACTTAGGGGAGTGGTATTGAAAACAATTAAGGATTTTGTAAGGAGAACGGAATTGCTAACTTAAAATTTTCTTTTTAGAGGTTACTTTCTAGTTTTTAGAGCGCACAACAAGCCGATTACTGGCTTAGGTGTTTGTCCATAGTGGCATAAGGGCGGATTAATATCTGCATACTTTTTTTCGACCTAACCTAACCTAAGGCAAAAGTCGGGCGGGGCCGACTATATAAAACACCTCATACAAAATTTTGTAAAGATCGGACCAAAATTGTGACTACTACAGCCTTATCTAGCAGCAGATATGTTAAGATCAGTAGCATAACAATCCGTGCCAAATTTTGTGCAGATCGGTTGAAAATTTTAACTACTACGGCCATTTACGTGCAAATCGAGCGATACATATATATGGGAGCTATATCTAAATCTGAACCGATTTTGATAAAATCTCGCATATATTAAGATCAGTAGCAATACAATCCGTGCCAAATTTTGTGCAGATCGGTTGAAAATTGTAGCTACTACGCTTATTTAGGTGCAAATCGGGCGATATATATTGTATATAAGAGCTATATCTTAATCTGAACCGATGTTTATGAAATTTTGCATATATATTGAAATCAGTAACGAAACAGTCCGTGCCAAGTTTTGTGCAGATCGGTTGACAATTGTAGCTACGACGACCATTTAAGTGCAAATCGGGCGATATATGTATATGAGAGCTATAACTAAATCTGAACCGATGTTGATGAAATTTTGCATATATACTGAAATCCGTAACGAAACAGTCCGTGCCAAGTTTTGTGCAGATCGGTTGAAAATTGTGGCTACTACGACCATTTAAGTGCAAATCGGGCGATACATATATATGGGAGCTATATCTAAATCTGAACCGATTTTGATGAAATTTTGCAGATACGTTATTATCAGTAACAAACCAAGCCAAATTGTTTGCAGATCGGTTGAAAATTGTCCTTACTACGGCTATTTAAGCGCAAATCGGGCGATACATATATATGGGAGCTATATCTAAATCTGGTCCGATTTTTAGCAAAATCAATAGCGTTCTTCCTTGGGCCACAAAAGTGATATGTGCAAAATATATGATTGGACAACAAATGCGACCTGCACTCTGATTACAAGAGTACATGGACTCACAGACGGACAGACGGACATGGCTAATCGAATCAGAAAGTGATTCTGATTCGATGGGTATACTTATCAATAGGTCTAGCTCTTCTCCTTCTTAGCGTTGCAAACAAATGCACAAATCTATAATACCCTGTACCACAGGGGTGGTGTAAGGTATAACAAGTAAAAGCGTGCTAAGTTAGGCCGGGCCGAATCTTGGCAACCCACCACCATGGATACATACCAAACTTCTGTCAAACCAGCAAAAATTAAGGCTTCTAGGAAGCAAACACGGATGATCGAGAGACCGGTTAACATGGGAGCAATATCAGGTTATAGACTGATTTGATCTGGGCGAAACTGAAGAGGGCGAACTGTCGAAGGTTCTAACACATCTCACTGTCCCAAATTGCGGCGAAATCGAACAATAAATGCGCCTTTTATGGGACCAAGGCCTTAAATCGTGAGATCGATCTATATGGCAGCTATATGCAAATCTGGACCGATCGGGGCCAAATTGAAGAAGGATGTTGAACATACGAACACAACTCCCTGTTCCAAATTTCAGCAAAATCGGAAAGTAAATGTGGCTCTTATGCGCTCAAGACCTTAAATCCAGAGATCGGTCTATATGACGGCTATATCCAAATCTGAACCGATCTGGCCCAAATTGATGTACGGTGTCGAAGGGTTTAATACGGTTCAAAATGTTGGCAAAATCGAACAATGAATGTGCCTTTTATGGGCCCAAGACCTTAAATCAGGAGATCGGTCTATATGGCAGTTAAATCCAGATCTGGACTGCTAAATCCAGATATAGCTCCCAAATAAACCAATCTCTCGATTTGACTTCTTGAGCCCTGAAAGCCGTAATTTTTGTCCGATTGGGCTGAAATTTGGCACATTGTGTTCTGTTATGACTTTTAACAACCGTGCCAAGTACGGTCCAAATCGGTTTGTAAGCTAATATAGCTTCCACATAAACCGATTTTCCGATTTGATTTCTTGAGCCCCTGAAAGCCGCAAATTTTGTACGATTTGGCTGAAACTTTCCATGTGGTGTTTTGTTGTGACTTCTAACGACTCTGTCTAGTACGGTCTATAACCTGATATAGCATCCATAAAAATCGATCTTCCGATTTGATTTCTTGAGCCCTTACAAGCTGCAGCTTTTGTCCGACTTGGCTGAAATTTTTCATCCAGTATTCTGTTATGATTTCCAACAACTGTAACCTGATATAGCTCCCATATAAACCGATCTCTCCTTCTTCCATTTTACGACAAAGCTCATTTCTGGTTCAATGGATACGTACATTAGCAGAATTGTCAATTTTGGAGTGAAGATCAACCAGAATCATTGCAAGATATTTCAATGCATCCACAAATAGTCACAGTTTGGTGCGGTTTATGGGCTGGTGGCATCATTGGATCGTACTTCTTCAAAGATGTTGCGAATCGTAACGTAACTGTGAATGGTGAGCGCCACCATGAAATGATATCCAATTTTTTTTTTGCTGAAAATGCAAGAGCTTGACTTGCATGGCATGTGGTTTCAACAAGACGGTGCTACCTGCCACACGTAATACTGAACTTATTGAGAGGCCAGTTATTTCACATTGGGGACCATTCGAATGGCCATGTGAGGCTATGTTAAAGCTAATGTCTAAACACACAAGCCCGCTTCAATTGACGCATTGGAAGACAAGATTGAAGCATTTATTCGTGAGATACCGTCTGAAATGTTGAAATGAGTATGCCAAAATTGGACTAAGCGGATGGACCATTTGAAGCGCGATCACGCTCAACACTTGCAGGAAATAATCTTCAAACTTTACTTTATATGGACCGTATTATGGATTCAAATAAAGATTTTATGAATATTTTTCAATTGTATGTGCTTTTTTGGAAATGTTTCCTATAGCTGTTAAAAAATCACCCGTTATATCGGAGCTATGTATAAATGTAGACAGATATTTTGCAAAACCAAAGGCCTTCATCCTTGGGCCAAAACAATGGCATGTACAAAATTTTATGGTAATCGGACAACAAATGCGGCATGTACCTTGATTACAAAAATACGGATCTCGGCGTGAATAAATCTCCGGGCCCGAACGGTATATCAACACTTGTCCTTTGTATGTGTTCTTCGACATTTGCTCGTCCACTACGCAACCTTGCCTACCGTGCGGGTGTTTCCCCAGCGCGTTGAAAGGTTGCGAACGTTCAGCCCATCGCCAAGAAAGGTGGGGCGAACAACCAAACCGAACAAATTACCGGCCAATTGCGATATGCTCCGCGCTCTTCAAGGTTATGGAGAGTATGGTTTACCATCTTCTTGTCAGATACTTAGAGGCCTTCTTAGCGACAGACAGTATGGGTTCCGGAGAAATCGCTCTACGGGCATTTTTGTCGGAACGATGGAGTCGCTCTATCCACCAGTTTGGTGAGAGTAAGGTCGTGGCTCTGGATATCTACAAGGCATTTGATAGGGTCTGACACGGTGTACTTTTATCAAAGCTTGTCGCTTTTGGTGTCGGTAATAACTTCGTTCGATTTATATCGAGCTTTCTCAGAGATCGCACTATACGAGTTATTGTAGATGGGTTCTCATCAGACCGCAGGTGTGCCACACGGCTCTGTCCTTTCCCCTTGCCTTTTTCTTATTTTCATCGACGATCTATTGGGTCCGATTTCAAATCCAGTCTACTCATTTGCCGATGACAGTAGTCTGTGTCATTCATATTCATTCGACCATGGGCCCAGTCCTCAAGAAATTGTGCACAGGAGGCGCGTTATGGATGAGACGCTCTCCCAGGATTTGTTGGCCATTTCCGAGTGGGGTAGAATGAACAGAGTAGTAGACTTTAATGCACAGAAGACGCAGTGCTATTTCTTGTCTCACAAGCAATTCACTGACCCACTTCAATCGACGGTATAGATATTGAGCAGTCAGATGCTCTTGATGTTCTGGGCCTGAATATACAATGTGATGTCCGTTGGTAAAAACACTTATTCGAAGTGTTGAAAGACGCATTCAAGTGTTTGGGCTTTCTTAAGCGGTGCAAGAAATATTTTACCTCTTCTGATCTTCTACATCAGGCCCAGGATGGAATATAACTCTCATATATGGGCAGGAGCTCCAAAATCATCCTTGGAGCTACTTGACCGGGTTCAATGGAGAGCGATGGTGTTGATTGGGGACAGCAGGGTATCCAACTCTATTGCTTCCCTTGAACATCGTCGGAATGTGGGTAGCGTTGTATTGCTCTATCGATATTTTAATGGCGTGTGTTCCAAGGATATTCGTCTTCTTATCCCTGGCGTTAGAATGTTCACCAGGAATACAAGACTTGCTAGGAACTCACACTCGTTTGTAATTGATGGGCCAGTCGAACGAACCATGCATTACCGAGAATATTAATTTTTCGCCCGAACCATTCGTATGTGGAATTGACTTCCGGCTAATGTCTTTCCCACCGACATTGACGTTCAGAAATTTAGGATGAATATCAATAAACACTATTCCTCTTTCCCCCTCCAACCCTTAACTTTCCTAATTGCAATGCACAGCATATATAGGAGACATCCCTTGAGTGTTGGTTACGTGAAAAAAAAGGACGGACAGACATAGCTTAATCGAATCAGGAAGTAATTGTAAGCCGATCGGTATACTTAATAATGGGTCTAGCATCGGTATACTAACAATGGGGCGTCTTCGTTGCAAATAACAGCACAATGTTATATTGGGTTGCCCAAAAAGTAATTGCGGATTTTTCATATAGTCGGCGTTGACAAATTTTTTCAACGGCTTGTGAGTCTGTAATTGCATTCTTCCTTCTGTCAGTTATCAGCTGTTACTTTTAGCTTGCTTTAGAAAAAAAGTGCGCGAAATTTTGTTTACATTACGGCCAAATGAAGTTGATGATGACCAAATCAATGCATTAATCGAATTGGATCGTCATGTAACTGAGCGTGAGAAAGGAGAGAAGTTAAATATACCAAAATCAACCGTTCATTATCACATAAAAAGTCTTGGACTGGTGAAAAAGAAAAAATTGAAAAAATTGTCAACGCCGACTATATGAAAAATCCGCAATTACTTTTTGGGCAACCCAATAATACCCTGTTCCACAGTTGTGTTGTAAAAAGTTTTGTATGTATGCACTTAAAATGCTTCAAATACGACTTTACTGAACTGAACAATGGTGCACTTGCCATTGTATATGGATTCCTTTGTGTGACATTTTCTGTTGTGTTTTGTATATCTGTTCTTCGTCTTATTTTAACCAGCAAAACTTTTTTTTCCTTTTTTATGTCTCAAAAATGGGCCAAATCGTTGGGACTCCTTTTAAAAAGTAACAAGTGGGATATAATTGACATGTTTGACAATTGCTGCATGTTTTCCTTTCTGATAGCCTTGTATGTGTATGATTGTTTTTGAAAACGAAAAGGATCAACTGGGTAGGTAAACACTCAACTCTGGAGAATTCCGTTTTGCAAGAACATTTGTTTGTTGAAATCAATAATTTACTGTAACATTTCCACAATGTCTGTGCCTGACAATCTTCAAATCAAACGAAATGGATTTTTATGAAACCAACACCACACCAAGTTACCAACAGTCTCTTAGTGCTCATATATCCCATTTTTGTCGTTTTTTATTATTGATTACATTTATGTGGAAAATGTTCATATGGGGAGCACTGCCATAACCATAAATGACATGTCAAAAGCAGAGTACATATCTCACCCAAATCCATATACCTTACTGCATGGGTACGGTATAAAATAATGTTGTCGTATCAAAACATTTGGTCATTCACGGATTGCGAATGTCTAATAAATTACAAGCATAATGGTGTCCAACGTGAGACTGTATTATTATTTATATGAAGTGTGGGAGTCATAAAACTCTCATATACTACAAATTATTATTTGACATAACTTACAGAGGTACTCGTACCATGTATGACAAATGGGAAGTGTTATTAAGCTATTTAAACATTTAAAAGGCTGAAATAAACTTTTATTTCGCTCTGCTGTTTCCTTAATAAATATCAGCAGGAAAATTATGGTTTGAGTAAACTGATGACAGTATTTTGCACGACTTACAGTGTTTTCAATCACTGCAAAACGCGGAAAAGTTCTAAACATGTAATCCATTCATCTCAAGACGACATCAAACTTTTCTACATACTTTACTTTCCATTAATTGGCTATGACAGAATATTTGTTCCACTAGCCGAACGTAGAATAGCGTTCCAAGCACCTCGATCTTCTGCGCTCATTCTAAAATCTCCGACACCAAGTTTCGAGGTGTCTGCTGTTTCCTTAATAAATATCAGCAGGAAAATTATGGTTTGAGTAAACTGATGACAGTATTTTGCACGACTTACAGTGTTTTCAATCACTGCAAAACGCGGAAAAGTTCTAAACATGTAATCCATTCATCTCAAGACGACATCAAACTTTTCTACATACTTTACTTTCCATTAATTGGCTATGACAGAATATTTGTTCCACTAGCCGAACGTAGAATAGCGTTCCAAGCACCTCGATCTTCTGCGCTCATTCTAAAATCTCCGACACCAAGTTTCGAGGTGTCTCCCACCACATGATCTTTCCATGGGGCTTTTGGTCTTCCCGGATTGCGTGTACCACCGTGTTTGCCTTCAAAAGACTTCTTTGCTGGAGCCTCTTCATCCATTCTGACAACATGACCAAGCCAACGACCAATGCTATCGCCGTCATACAGCTCATACAGCTCGTGGTTCATACGTCGCCTATATTCTCCATTAACGCAAACTGGTCCATATATTTTACGAAGTATCTTTCTTTCAAACACTCCAAGCACTGCCTTATCTGTTTTCACAAGTACTCATGCCTCAGAACCATATAACAACAAGGGTTGTATCAGTGTCTTGTATAGTGTAATCTTCGTCTGTCGAGAGATGGCCTTGTTTCTAAACTGCCTACTTAGTCCAAAGTAGCATCTGTTTGCCAGTATTATTCTTCGCTTAATCTCAAAACTGGTGTCATTTGTTTCGGTTACGGCAATGCCGAGGTACATAAAGTTACTGACTGTCTCAAAGTTGTGGTTCTCAACTTTTTGGGAGCTAAAACCATCCATCTCCATTTACTGCCAGAGCCATTTTCACAGACTCTCTTTCGATTCTTTCAAAGGCTGCAGTTACTACTTCCGGTGACCGACCTATGATATCGATGTCTTTGGAATAGGAGAGTGTCATGTGTCCTCTTGTGATATATATTCACATCTGCATCTCGTATAATCTTCTCTAGTAGGATATTTAAGAGATCACACGATAGGCTGTCTCCTAGTCTGAAACCAAAATTGCAAATTTTGCCCATGAACATTCCACTAAGGAACATGGGCAAACTTCTCACATATCAATGAGTGCAGTCCGATTCAAGTTTAAGCTCAATGCTAAGGGGCCTCTCTTTTATAGCCGAGTCCGAACGGCGTGCCGCAGTGCGTCACCTCTTTGGAGAGAAGTTTTACATGGCATAGTAACTCACAAATGTTGCCAGCATTAGGAGGGGAAAACCCCCGCTTAAAATTTTTTTTCTTTTCTGATGGTCTCGCCAGGATTCGAACCCAGGCGTTCAGCGTCATAGGCGAACATGCTACCCTCTGCGCTACGGTGGCCTCCTGAAACCTCGTTTGGTATTGAATGATTCGGAGAAATTCTTTCCTATTCTTAATGAGGAAAGCGTATCAGCAAGTGTCATCCTGCAGAGTCTTATACATTTTGCAGGGATAACAAACTCAGACATGGCTTGAAATACTTTTGAACGTATAGGAGTATCGAAGCCGGCTTTGTAGTTAACAAAGAGATGGTGGGTGTTGATTTGTCCTTTCCGGGTCTTTTCCAGGATTTGGCGCAGTGTTAATATCTGGTCTAGGGGGGATTTACCAGGTCTAAAGCCGCATTGATAGAGCCCAATTATCTCATTGACATTAGGTTTTAATCTTTCACACAGTACGCTCGAGAGTACCTTGTATGCGATGGGGAGGAGACATATTCCTCTGTAGTTGGCACATTCCATCTTGTCTCCTTTCTTGTGTACGGGACATAGTATGCTGAGGTTCCAATCATCGGGTATGCGTTGTTCTAGCCAGATTGCGTAGATAAGCTGATGCATACGCGTTATCAGCGTGTCGCCTCCGGCCTTCAAAAGTTCAGCGGGTAACCCGTCGGCTCCTGCTGCCTTGTTGTTCTTTAGTCGGGTCACTGCTACTTGGACCTCATTCTGACTAGGAGGTAAACATTCTATACCATCATCAGGGATTGGTTCTGCGGTATCCTCTTCGCCGCCAACGTCGGACACTAGCAGTTGGGTAAAATGTTCTTTCCATATTCTCAGCATGTTGCCAGATTTACTTCTTTGTCTCTACAGGAGGATGTGCCTGCACCAAAGCCATCGGTTTGATGTTTAATTCTTTGGAAGAATTTCCAGACTTCATTCTGACTCCTGTAGATCTCAAATCGCTCACACTCATGTCTTTCCATTTCCTTTTTCTTTCTGCGGAATAGACGTTTCTCCTCTCTCAGTTTCCCCCGATACCTCTCCTTGATCTGGCGCGTTGCTACTGATTGCAGGGTTGCTCTATATGCCGCATTCTTGGCTTCAGTAGCACGACGACACTCTTGGTCGTACCATGAATTTCTTGAAGGAGGCTTCTGGTACCCAATTCGGATTTCGCGGCATTTTCCATGGAGTGGGCAATAGTTTGCCACTGCGCCATTATATCATCGGAACAAGGAGTGCTTTCATCAAGCAATTGGGTCAGTCGAGTGGAGTATGCCGCTGCCATTTGTGATCAATTGGTTTCTCGTGTTTTGGTCGGGTGACAGCCATGTGGCTTTGTGAATATTTTTGTGTTGAATTCTGGTGCTACTAACTACCATGTTTTTTGCCGCGGCGAAATCTATCAGCCTCAACCCATTACTGGACGTTATCTCGTGGAGGCTAAACTATCCGACTGTTGGACCAAATATGTCTTTCTTCCCTATTTTCGCACTAAAATCTCCCAGAACGATTTTAATACCATGGGCGGGGCAGCGGTCATATTCTCTCTCTAGACGCTCGTAGAAAATATCCTTGGTCTGCTCGTCTTTGTCTTCCGTCGGGGCATGGGCACATATAAGGCTGATGTTGAAGAATTTGGCTGTTATGCGGATTGTGGCTAGCCTCTCATCCACCGGAGTAAAGCTGGAGACAAGGTGTTTCAATCTCCGAATAACCACAAATCCACGTTCCCAGTTCATCGCACTTCCTGTAAGGTGGTAATATCTGCCTTGTGCTTCTCTAATACATACACCTTCTCTATAAAGAGTGCGGACATTCCAGGTGCAGATCCGCAAATCATGGTCCTTTTTTCGTTTGCGTGGGTCGTCAACGTTGGGGGGGGGGTCCGTTTTTACTATTCTTTGTTTCTCATAGTAGTTCTCAGTTTTCCAGGGGCGTGTTACTGGCCCAGCGCCTCAAGCGCATGGGTTTTGTGGGATTATACATGGATCCCTCGTTGTGGCAAGCCGCTTGCTCCAGGATCCGACGCACGCCGCCAGTCGCCCCTAACCCGGGAACAGACGCTGATGTTGGCCATTGGTTATTTAAAGGCGCCAATAACTCGCCTTGTCATCTCGAGTATCATTGCCACTCAGTATTTAATTAATAGCCAGTGCCATCTGACTCCTCTCTGAGACTCTCCTCTTGAAAATCGCTGACTGCTCGCGGCCTCATTTCCAGCTACTCCGCATAAAAACGGAGCTTTACACCATCCGCAAACTGTGGACGCGCCCAGTAGCTTTCTGCTAAGCTTCCCGTGATAACGATGGACACCACACAAGTCGGGGCTCAAAGTTCCAGCCTGTATGGTGCTCATAGTTATCCCATATCGGCCGTCATAACTACAGAACTACATACATATATCAAGTTATTATACCCACCACCATAGGATGGGGGTATACTAATGTATTCATTCCCTTTGTAACGCCTCGCCTAAGGCCCCATAAAGTATATTCATTCTTGATCGAAGCGACGTTCTGAGTCGATCTAGCCATGTCCGTCCGTCCCTCTGTCGAAATCACGATAGCGGTCGAATGCGTAAAGCTAGCCGCGTGAAAGTTTGCACAGATACTCACTTCTGATGTAGGTCATATGAGATTGCAAATGGGCCATATCGGTCCACATTTAGATATGGCTCCCATATAAACCGATCTCCCGATTTCATTTTTTGAGCCCCTGGAAGTCGCAATTTTTGCACGATTTGGCTGAAAACGTGCACCTAGTGTTCTGCTATGACTTCCAAAAACTTTGTCAAATACGGTCCAAATCGGTTTATAACCTGATATAGCTCCCATATAAACTGATCTCCCGACATCACTTCTTGAGCCTTTACAAGCTGCAAATTTTGTCCAATTTGGCTGAAACTTCGAAAGCGGTGTTGTGTAACGACTTCCAAAAACTTCGCCAATTACGGTCCAAATCAGTCTACAAACTTATATAGCTCCCATATAAACAGATTTGTCGACAAAATTTATTTTTTATAAAAAATTATAGCAGAATCCATGGCGGTGGGTTTCCAAGATTCGGCCCGGCCGAACTTAGCACGCTTTTACTTGTTACCAGTTTATTTCGATTCTATTCCGCTGTTCGACGTGTCCCGGAGCCCAGAATGGCGTACCGATGTTGAGTGCCTCCAATTAAACCTCCAGTCCCGTCTCTGACTCCATCCTGGAGCCGTCAGTGAAGAACGATGTCTCATCCATTTAAAACACAGCATCCACTTTCTACTCCTCCATTCCGGGAAAGCGAATCCAGTACAATTTCTCTCTAATCGGTCTCGTCGACAAGTAAGCTGAGACCCCTGAGACCCAGCCTATCCCCTGCATTCATGGCATTCAGAATACAGCAGTGGCCGTGTCCGCCTTCTCTTTACATGCCTAGTTCCCTCAGCCTAAGAGCCACCTTTGCGGCACAGCCCCAAATATAGACCTCAACTGGTTGTATACTCAACATCGCCCCCAGATCCGCCTGCAGTGTGGATCTTAATGCTCCCGTGATCCCGACGCAGGCCAGTCTTTATATTTTTCGATGTTCCGTTGATCGTGTCCAGTGCTCCATATGTCAGCACTCGTCTCACAATGACTATGTATATCTGCAGGAGTAGAAGGCGCACATCGCCTTTCACCACCTTTCCTCCGTATTCCTAGTTTGAAGGCCTAGATATTTCGCCTCCTTTGACAACTGCAGAGTGGTCCTGTCCAAATACGGGAGTGTGAAAGAGCACCGGACCTGTCTTCCTTGGGTTGGTCTCGTAGCTAATACAGAAATCAAGAACCCAGATCGGTTTATATGGCTTCAATATCAAGTTATGGACCGATTTGAACCATTTTTGGCACAATTGTTGAAAGTCATAACAAAACACTTCATGCAAAATTGAAGCCAAATCGGATAGGAATTGCGCTCTCTAGAGGCTCTTGAAGTCAAAACCCCGATCGGTTTATGTGACAGGTTATGTGTCGAATTCAACTATACTTAGAGCAGTTATTATAAGTAAAAACAAAACACCTCATGCAAAATTTCTGCTAAATAGGATAGGATTTGAGCCCTCTAGTTGCCCAAGAAGTCAAGATTCATGATCGCTTTATAAGGCAGCTTATGGGCCGATTTGAACCATACCTAGCAAGGTTGTTGGAAGTTTTAACGAAACACGTCGTGCGAAATTTCAGCCAAATCGTATAGGAATTACGCCCTCTAGAGGCTCAAGAAGTCAAGACCCCAGATCGGTGTATATGAGAGCTATATCAAGTTATGGACCGATTTCAACCATACTTAGAACAGTTGTTGAAACTCATAACAAAACACTTCATGCTAAATTTCTGATAAGAATTGTGCCCTCTAGTGGCTCAAAAAGTCACAAATCAAGATCGGTTTATATGGGAGCAATATCAAAACATGGACCGATATGGCTCATTTACAACTCCGACCTACACTTATAGGAAGTATTTGTGCAAAATTTCATGCGGCTAGCTTTAATCCAAAAGTTAGCGTGCTTTCGACAGACAGACGGAAGGACGGACATGGCTAGATCGACGTTAAATGTCATGACGATCAGGAATATATATTAGGCGAATATTTCGAGGTGTTACAAAGAGAATGACAAAATTAGTAAACGCCTATCCTATGGTGGAGGGTATACAAATTGTGTCCAAGTATCTATGGAGCCGTCTCCACCCCAAACCTCCCCTTGAACACCCATATTGGCCGATAGTGGCAATATGGGACTCAAATGAAATTTATTGGTGAGTAGAATATGAATATGGTATTAAAAGATATGTCAAATTATCTAGGGGACGCCATTCTGGACCGGACATACAATATGGGACCCAAATGAGTGGTATGTGAAAGTACAGCACAAAATGGATATCTAATTTCAGGATCCAGTGTCTGACATATTTATAGATCTTGGCAATATGGGGCTCAAAAGAAAGGTATTTTGAAGTAGAATACGGATTCTGGCGCCAAGGGTCTGGGAGCCTGCCCCAACCCCATACTCTCATTTTCGGTAAGTACATCCTATTTGTTGGTGTTTTGGGCGTGTGGTGAACACCCGGGCATTTGACGCCAGAAGCGGATACCAAATTCGTGTTCTACTTCCAAATACCTTCCCTTTCAACTCCAATGGTCGAAAAATGTCTTATTCGGCAGTGGCTTTTGGGGAAGGATGGCTGTTAGGGGAGGGCCCGTCCCCTTCCAAAATCAACAAATTACATAGCCTATTGCTCCTTCCAGACCAACTTACCCAATCTGTGACAATTTCAGATTATTTGTATGTCAGGTTCGCATTCTACTTAAAATATACATTAGTTAATCCCCACAACCCAGATACCTGAACACAATTTTTAGTTTAATATTCGTAATCGACTCCCAAATACCTTTCATTTGAACCCCATATAGTCATGATAGGCTAATATTACGATTCAGGGACTGATTCAGGGAACATTTCCTTGACCTTATTTTTAATGTAATATTCGAAATATACTTCCAACTATCATTCATTTAAGTCCCATATTGGCATGATCGTCTAAAATGACTATTTGGGGCGGTTTTAGGTTGGGGGCAGTTTTGAGCTTGGGCCGGCCCCCTAGATAAATGGACACAATTTTGAATGTAATATTCATCCTCTTTTCTGAAGAACCTTCGATTTGAGCCCCAGATACTGGTGGTGCTGATGGTGTAAGAAAGTTTTAATTTTTTCTAAAATTTCTAACTCCATGTTTCCCCCCACCCCACTGAGCGAATGTTGCGAATCATCTCTTATTTTTAGTGTGTCAGCTTTCATGTTGTTGCTTGTAGTGTAACGGTAATATAAAATAGTAAGTAAACAGGCTTTAAGTTCGGCCAGGCCGAACTTTGGATGCCTACCACCTCGGATATATGTGTAAACCACCTTTCGTCGTAATCCGGTGAAAAATGCCCCCATAACAGCTTTATCCGAATATGTACGGACCAAATCCGACACGGATATTGAGTGGTCTATTAAGTACAAGTCATTGTTCAATTTTGTAAAACAAAATATTGGACTTTTTGGTAGCTATATACACATATAGACCGATCTGAACCATATATGACACGGCTGTCAAAAAGCCTAACATAACTCACTGTATCAAATTTCAGCGAAATCGGAGCATAAATGTGCCATTTATGGGCCCAAGACTTTAAATCGGGAGATCGGTCTATATGGCAGCTATATCCAAATCTAAACCGATCTAGGCCAAATTGAAGAGGGATATCGAAGGGCCTAACACAACTCATACTGGGGTTTAACTGCTTCCAATTTCCAAATTTCAGCGGAATCGGACAATAAACGCGCCTTTTATGGGCCCAAAACCTAAAATCGGTCAATATGGCAGATATATCCAAATCTGGACCGATCTTGGCCAAATTGTAGAAAGATTTCGAGGAGCCTAACATAACTCACTGTGTCAAATTTCGGCCAAATCGGACAACCAACGAGCCTTTTATGAGCCCAAAACCTAAAATCGAGAGATCGGTCTATACAGCAGCTATATTCAAATCTGGACCGATCTAAGCCATATTGCAGAAGTATGTCGAAGGCCCTAACACTACTCAGCGTCCCAAATTTCGGCGAAATCGGACAATAAATGCGCCTTTTATGGGCCCAAAACCTTAAATCGAAAGATCGGTCTATATGGCAGCTAAAACCAAATCTAGACCGATCTGGGCCAAATTGAAGAAGGATGTCGAAGGGCCTAGCACAAATCACCATGCCAAAATTTCGGCGAAATCGAGCAATAAATCGCCTCAAATGGGCCCAAAGCCTTAAATCGATGATCGGTCTATACAGCAGCTATATCTAAATCTGGACCGATCTGTACCATATTGCAGAAGATATCGACGATCCTAACACAATTCACTGTCCCATATTTCGGCGTCATCGGACAATAAATACGCCTTTTATGGGCTCAAAACCTTAAATCAAGAGATCGGTCTATATGGCAGCTATATCCAAATCTGGACCGATCGGGACCAAATTAAAGAAGGATGTCGACTAGATTAACACAACTCACTGTCCCAAATTTCAACCAAATCGAATAATAAATGTGGCTTTATTGGTCTAAGACCCTAAATCGGCGGATCGGTCTATATGGGGATTATATCAAGATATATACTGCGATATAGTCCATCTTCGAACTTAACCTGCTTATGGACAAAACAGAATCTGTGTAAAGTTTCAGCTCAATATCTCTATTTCGAAAGGCTGTAGCGTGATTTCAACAGACAGACGGATGGACATGGCTAGATGGTCCTAGATTTTTACGCTGATTAAGAATATATATACTTTATAGGGTCCGAAATGGATATTTCGATGTGTTATAAACGGAATGAAGAAATTAATATACCCCCATCCTATGGTGGAGGGTATAAAAAAGCAATAAATGCATAAAAAAGCAATAAAAAATTGTTGAATGAAGGCAAGTCAAATGCAACGAAAATATGAATGCGTTATAAAAGCGAATGGAAGCAATCTGTTCTCTGGTGGTTATCCAACACGTTTTTATACCTTACACCACTACTGTGGTACAGGGTATTATAACTTATTGCATTTGTTTGTAACACCCAAAAGGAAGAGAGATAGACCCATTGATAAGTATACCGATCGGCTCAAAACCACTTTCTGTTCGATTTAGCTATGTCCGTCTGCCCGTCCGTCTGTCCATGTTAATTTGTGTACAAAGTACAGGTCACAGTTTTTATCCGATCGTCTTCCAATTTGGTACAGGCATGTTTTTCGGCCTAGAGACGAAGCCTATTGAAATTGGAAAAAATCGGTTCAGATATGGATATAGCTCGTCCGATTTTCAGCAATAATGCAATAAAATTGTCATTTTTATAACCGATTCTCTCGAAATTTGGCAGCAAGGCTTTTCTTATGACTCTCGATAATACTGGTAAATTTCATAGAAATCGGTTCAGATTTAGATATATCTCCCATATATATGTTCGTCCGATACGCAATAATAATGCAATAAAATGGACATCTGTTAATCGATTCTCTCGAAATCTGGCAGGAAGGCTTTTCTTATGACTCTCGATATTACTTGTAAATTTCATAGAAATCGGTTCAGATTTAGATATAGCTTCCATATATATGTTCGTCCGATTATCAGTAATATTGCAATAAAATTGTCATTTGTTACCCGATTCTCTCGAAATTTGGCAAGAGAGATTTTCTCTTGACTCTCAATATTACTTTATGGAAATCGGTTCAGATTTAGATATAGCTCTCATGTGTATATATCGCCCGATTTTCACTCCTAGAGCCACTTCAAGCACATTTATTGACCAATCTTGCCAAAATCTTGAACAAACGCTTTCCTCGATGACTACCACAATACACATAGAGTTTGGTCAAAATCGTTTCAGATTTAGATATAGCTCCCTTATATATATTCGTCCGATTTCCAGTAATATTGCAATAAAATGGTCTTTTCTTAACCGATTTTCTCGAAATTCGGCAGGAGGGATTTTCTCTTGACTCTCAATATTACTGATGAATTTCATGGAAATCGGTTCAGATTTAGATATAGCTCTCATATATATGTATCGCCCGATTTTAACTTCTAGAGTCACAGTAAGCGCAGTAATTGATCCATCTTGCCAAAATTTCGCAAAACGCTTTTCTCGACGACTATCACAGTATCTGAGGAGTTTGCTCGAAATCGGTTCAGAGTTATATATAGCTCTCACATATATTGGGTTGCCCAAAAAGTAATTGCGAATTTTTCATATAGTCGGCGTTGAAAATTTTTTCACAGCTTGTGACTCTGTAATTGCATTCTTTCTTCTGTCAGTTATCAGCTGTTACTTTTAGCTTGCTTTAGAAAAAAAGTGTAAAAAAAGTATATTTGATTAAAGTTCATTCTAACTTTTATTAAAAATGCATTTACTTTATTTTAAAAAATCCGCAATTACTTTTTGGGCAACCCAATATGTTCGTCTGATTTTGAGAAATATTGCAAAAAAGTGATCATTTGTTATACGATTCTGTCGATATTTTATAGGAAGGATTTTCTTATGACTCTCAATATTATTGGCGAATTTCATAGAAATCGGCCCAGATTTAGATATAGCTGTCATATATGTATATAGACCGATTTTCACTTTAAGAGGCATTGCAATCGCATTTATTGACCAATCTTGCCAAAATCTTGCACAACGCTTTCCTCGACGTCTATCACACTATCTGAGAAGTTTGCACGTAATCGGTTCATATTTAGATATAGCTCCCATGTATATGTTTGTCAGATTTTGGGTAATTTGCCATAATGTTGTCATTTGTCAACCGTAGTTTTTACAGTTTGAACATATTTGCTCGCCGAGGTCCATAAAAATTGGTTCAGAATTGGATATAGGTCCCACATGGTACTTATAGGGTAGGTGTAGGGCAGTAGTCGACACCGCCCGACTTTTGCCCTTCCTTACTGGTTATCAAAATCAATAGCGTTCGTCCTTGGGCCAGCGATATGTGAAAAATTTCGTGATGATTGGACAACAAATACGACCTGCACTTTGATTACAGCAATACATGGACTCACAGACGGACATGGCTAAATCGAATCAGAAAGTGATGCTGAGTCGATCGGTATGCTTATCAATAGGTCTAGCTCTTCTCCTCCTTAGCGTTGCCAACAAATGCACAAATCTATAATACCCTATACCACAGTGGTGGTGTAGGGTATAAAAAGCAATTAAACAATTTTTTGAATGAACGCAAGTCAAATGAACGAAAATATGAATGCGTTATAAAAGCGAATGGTAGCAATCTTTTCTCTGGTGATGTCCAACACGTTTGTAGTTGGTCCCTTTGAGTTGTTTGATTTTGCCAACTATAGCCGGCTGTGACTTTCCAGCCAATTACACTACTCAATCACACTATTGCACCTGAACTCCATTACGAATAACTTTCTTTTTAAGTTGTCTCCGAAACAAATTCTTTTGCTGATAGCTGATGAACTATAAATAGGAAAATTTGTAATATCAGGTAGCTGTCATTGCTAGTTTGACAGACAATCCAGTTTGAACTTAGTAACACTTGGTGTCAGCTGCTCTGTATATACATTGGTGTGTATCCAAAGTTCCACCTTCTTTTTTGTATAGAGGTTTGGCAAAGTCTATAGGGGTGGGTATACAAGGTTCGGCCTTAAATTTATCTTGATTTTGTTTATTTGTGTTTTCCCCCCTCCCCTTAATGAATTCGCCCATATGTGTGATGTGGTTTAATATCCATCACAAATTGCTGGATAACTCAAATCGCAAAGCAACACACATGCACAGATGCCTTTAATTCAAGTCAATGCATGCTCAAGGTCATGTTGCAATGCTAATGAGAAATTTTAATATGAAATTAACATAACATAAATACAAGTTAGTTGTATGTAATTGGCTGCCAAAGGACATTATTAAAATCACATTACAGGCCGTCATCATCAGGTAGTCATGCACATAGCTAGCTACTTGCTACACACCAATGTCATAGCATTGAACTTGTTAAAGGGACACAAGGTAAAACTAAGTTCATCGTAAAAAACTAAGCAAATTCTCGGTCAATAACACAACAACAACAAAGAGTACTAAAACAATAGCCACCACACCACAACTGAAGGTGCAAAAAACAAAAACGTAGGCTATTTTATTGAGCCCACCGTTTAACGGTCACTGGGACCATCAATAAATGTAAATAATGAATGATTTATTCCAACATGCCAACACACAAATGCTCACTCACACACTTGCACGCACACATGGGTATAAACAAAAACACTCACCTAGTCAGTCAGGAACAGAAGCAGTTAAACCCCAGTATGATTAATTATTTGTTGGGAAAAAGGCCTTTGCACCGCACACGTTGGTTAAATGTACGGGGGGAGGAGAAGTGGAACACAAGACAAATTTTTCTCAATTATGAACTTTAAAACGCATTAAGTTAGGGCTTTCGGACTTTTGACTTTCATAGTTAGGGATTTAATCTTTTTCTTTTACTGGTAACACACACTCTTGTTTTTATACAAAGTCAAGGCATATTGTGGGGCCTTTATTCATAATATTTAATAGGGAACTGTTTACATTGATTTCTTTGATTAAATGTGGTTCAAAAGCTTTTGTCACATTAATGAAGAATATTTTTTTTTTGTTTATTTTAATATTTTTTTCCATTAACTTTTTCTAGATTTTGTGGTTCAAAAACTTTTAAGATATTAACGAGGAATATCTTTGTTTATTTTAATATTTTTTTTTTTTTGATTTTAATACTTTTTCTAGATTTTTGTTAATTAAAGTAAAATTTTGAATTTTCAACTTTGTTTAATTTTCCATTTTTTTTTCCTATTTTTTTCTCGCATATGTTTAATAATCCATAAAACTGAGTACTTTTACGTTTTTTTGAAATTCTTTAACGTATGCTGCTTTCCTTTTGCCTTTTAACACATTTCAGAAATTTTCCGCTCACTATGATTTTACTTCCTTTGCAATTTGCAATTTCACACAAACTGTAATCATCTCACATTTTGGCAAAAACAAAAACTAACAACATACTCGTAGAACAAACAACCCACACACTATACAAAAATGTTAAAGAGTTTGCTAACTTTAAAAGCCAACATACAAACAAAGGCCTTTTGCCAAATTTCGTCTTTTATACGCCAAAGTACGAACATTTGGAAATATTAGACGCGCCACGAATTTGAGAAAGTTGCACAATTTCGTTATTATTTTCCGCTAACTACGTTTAGACAGCGCAAAGACTTGAGGGAAACTGTTTTTGGGCCTTACAAAATCAACGGCAACAGGCCCAGAAAACAATGTGCGTTCACAAACACTCTCACACACACACACACACACACACACTCACACACACACACACACTCACATTGCACATCAACGCCCTCAACGAACAGACAGCAGCAGACAGCAGCATTGCCGACATCCTATCGTCTATGTAAGGCACTCGCATTACGAAATGATGAATGAAAATGATTTTTAGTGCTTGCTGTTAACGGCAATGGTGCGATTCACTACGTTTGTTTTTGTTTTGGTTTCTTCCTGATTGGACTGGAATAGCATAGTCCCTAAGAGAGCCTGAAAAGCAGGACACTGTTACTAGTTAACATGTTATGTTAGCCTTTGGACATTTTATGCTATCTTCATGAGACTGTTAGAGACAAAATGTGGAAATGAATTTCTCCCTCTACTCACATGCCTGAGTTATGAATGCTTTTACATATGACTAAAGTGATAAGCAAATGGTAAAATCATACATATTTTAATCATCCCTATTGCTAATGAATGTTTCCAATGCTTACAATTTAAAGAAAAACAAGTAAGAACGTTCTAAGTTAGGCCGGGCCGAATTCACACCATTATGGATTCTGGTACAAATTTACTCAAATCGACTTAGTTGAAGGACTCATGCATACTGTACGTACCAAATTTCTGCAAAATCAGCCAAAAACTGAAGCTTCTAGGGGCCGTAGAAAATCGGTTTATATGGGAGCTTTGTCTGGTAATGGACCGATTTGAACCGCAATTGGCCAGGTAATTGGAAGTCGTAAGAAAACACAGAAGTGAAGAGTCTCAACGGAAGACCTTGTGCCAAGTTTTAGCAAATTGAATGATAATTGAGGCCTCTAGGAGCTCAAGAAGTCAAAACCGTAGATCGGTTTATATGGGATCTACATTCAAATTTAAACCGATAAAGCCCATTTACCATCCTCAAAGAACTACATCTGAAAAAATTCAAGCGGATAGTCGTTCGGCCGCTATTGTGGGCGGTTTATATGGGATCTACATCCAAATTTGAACCGATAAAGCCCATTTCCCATCCTCAAAGACCTACATCTGAAAAAATTCAAGCGGATAGTCGTTCGGCCGCTATTGTGATTAAGACAGACGGAGAAACGGACTTGGCTAGATCGACTTTAGAACGCATGGGCTTAAAAGCCCATTCTCAAATGCTCCTGAATGCGTCATGCATCATGTTAACATCGAACTAATCTTGTGAGGATTCAGAAGACGTGCCTAACGCAACGGTGGTGGAAAATCTGAATCCTGACTATGGTCTGGTTTCCGCGGCTAATTCTCCACTATTGTAAGGTCGCTTCGGCTGCACTAAGGGTCCAACTGATGCACAGTGGGAGAAAATCGAAAAAAAAAACAGTAAAAAATATGGCGTATGGGAACGGGTAGATATATCACTTTGCAATTTGGAATGGAAACAAATTTTAGAAAAAAAAAGCAAATAAAAATATCTTAGATTTTTTTTTTTTTAATTTTGCAGATAAAAGTGTCCTTAAGAAACTAAAAATAAATTCTGCCAAAACTTTTTTACAACAACTCCCAAAATACCCTTTTTGAGCGAAGATAGTTTCCACATCGGCATTTTTTTAGTAAAATTGCTGTGAGGGCTACTAATATTGCTTGGTGCAAAAAAATTTTAATATACTTCAGGAAGCTCTACGTGCAACAGCAAAGTGGGCTACCGAAAGTGGTCTAGGTATAAATCTGTGCAAGACAGCAGTAGTTCTTTTCAGCAGCAGTTACAAGTTGCCTACAGTGGAACCCGTCTCCTTGGGTGGAGAGAATGTTCCATTTACAGAAAGTGCAAAATACTTGAGTGTTTTGCTGGACAGGAAATTGAACTTCAAATCCAACATTTTGGAAAGGGCAAGAAAGGCAACTCTTGCCCTATACAACTGCAAGAGAGCCATTGTCAAAAGTCGGGGGCTTAGACCGCGTGTCATGCAATGGGTATGTACAGCAGTTGTCAGCCCTATAATGCTATATGGTGTTGTGGTCTGGTGGACGGCGCTACAAAAGTCCACCTACTGCTCATCCAAAGGATGGCTTGTTTGTTCATCACAGCCGGACTAAGGACGACACCATCGGATGCACTGAATTTAATGCTACATCTTATGCCTCTGGACATTGTGGCTGAACAAATTACTGCGACCACTGCCGTGAGGTACTGCGATATCCCTGGTAATAGAAGTTATTGTATATAGACTTCTATACGGATAGTTCCAAACTAAACGACCAGGTGGTCTTTGGGGTGTACTCTAAAGATCTTGAGCCAGTCATATCGAAAAGGTTACCCGACCACTGCAGTGTGTATCAGGCGGAGATCCTTGCAATTAAGAAAGTGGTAGAATGGCTAAGATATAATGTCAGACAGACAGGCAGCCATTAAATCCTTGGAGAATGTATTTCTAAACACAAAAAACCGCCCTAGCTAAACAGTTCCGAATTCACCTATTCTGGGTGCCGGGCCACAGATACATCCCAGGAAATTTTAAAGCGGACGAGCTTGCGAGTCTGGGAACTACCCTACACATTCCAGGGATAATGGAATATGTGGGTATGCCTCTAGCGACATGTAAGCTAAGTTTTCAGGACCAGGCCCGATGGACAACCAATGATAGATGGTCACAAAGAGGTGGTTCTGAGCATTCCAAAACTATGTGGCCTAATCTAGACTTGAAGAGGTCTACCGCTTTGCTGTCACTGACTAGAACAGACGTCTCAGTCATTGTGTCCGCCATGACAGGTCACTGTCTAATCGGAAAACATGCTGACTGACTGAAGGTTGCCACCAACGACTTTTGCAGAAGCTGTGAGGACATCGAAGAAGAAGAGACTATGGAACACCTTTTGTGTGTGTGTCCTGCACTAGCAGTTAGAAGGAGTTCCACTTTAGGTTCTCATTTCTTTGAAAACCTATCTGATTTAGCGGATGTGAACATTGGGCTTTTTAAAGCGATCTGGATGGTTCAACGGTAGGAACTAGAAGACATCTTCCCCCTTCTGTTCCTATGGTATCACAATGGGCGAAAACATCTGAGTCTGATGGCAGACTGCCAATTAAACCTAACCTCCTCTTACATGTGAAGAAGAAATGTCAGGAGCTTAATAAGAAATGGTCTAAACTTAAATATCTAATTGGTAAAAGATCGGTTCTATCAAACGAAATTAAACTTTTAATCTACAACCAAGAGCTGAAACCAATCTGGCAATACGACGTACAACTTTGAAGATGCACCACCAATGAAAACATCCAGCAGATCCAAATATTCCAAAACAAAGTTCTAAGATGCATTGTTAGCGCTCCTTGGTACGTCCGTAATAAAGACATCCATAGAGATCTTCAGGTGAAAACGGTAGCCGAAGTAATAAAACTCGCGATTGAGACTCATGTTAATCCAGAAGCTGTAAGCCTCAATAACTCTGCAGGTGTACGTCGTTGATCTTCTAACATTTGAAATTTTGTACATGATTATTAAAAATCATATTTATTTATAACTAAGTAGGACTGGAAAAAAATTGCTTGTTAGTCTTAAAGAACTAGTTGCAGTCAATAATAACAGAAAAGAAACGAGAAGTTTCCCTGCGAGCTACCAGGCGTGTCCACAGGTTTCGGATAGTGTAATGCTCCATATGAAGTAGCTGCAACGGCAGTCGCGAACAATCAGCAGCCAGGCGCATCCACGAGTTGCGGAGAGTGGAATGTTCCATACGGAGTCGCTGTAACGGCAGTCGCGGACAATCATAGGTATCGAGTGGAGAGCCTCAGTGTGAGGCCGGGCGGCAACAGTTCTTGCACAAATACTGAGTGCCTATGATGCTCGATATGGCAAGGCGAGTTATTGGCGCCTTTAAATAACCAGGAGATAGGTTAATATGGGAGCAGTATAAAGCAATTGATCGATTCACTATATTAGACACGTATGTTGAAGGTCATGAGAGAAGCCGTTGTACAAAATTTCAGCTAAATCGGATGAGAATTGCGTCCTCTAGAGGCTCAAGAAGTGAAAACCTAAGATCGGCAGCTATATCAAAAAATGGACCGATTTGAACCATATTTGGCACAGTCGTCGGAAGTAATACCAAAACACTATGTGCAAAATTTCAGTTAAATCGGACGAGAATTGCGCCCTCTAGAGGCTCAAGAAGTCAAGACCCAAGATCGGTTTATATCAATTATATCGGATTTGAACCATACTTACACAGTTGTTGGAAGTGATTCCAAAATACTACGTGCAAAATTTCAGTCACATCGGACGAGAATGGCGCCCTCTAGAGGCTCAAGAAGTCAAGACCCAAGATCGGTTTATATGACAGCTATATCAAAACATGGACCGATTTGTCCCATTTACAATCCCAACTGACCTGCACTAATAAGAAATATTTGTGCAAAATTTCAAGCTGTTAGCTTTACTCCTTGGAAAGTTAGCGTGCTTTCGACAGACGGACGGACGGACGGACATCTATTGGGTTGCCCAAAAAGTAATTGCGGATTTTTCATATAGTCGGCGTTGACAAATTTTTTCACAGCTTGTGACTCTGTAATTGCATTCTTTCTTCTGTCAGTTATCAGCTGTTAATTTTAGCTTGCTTTAGAAAAAAAGTGTAAAAAAGTATATTTGATTAAAGTTCATTCTAAGTTTTATTAAAAATGCATTTACTTTCTTTAAAAAAATCCGCAATTACTTTTTGGGCAACCCAATAGATCGACGGCTAGATCGACTTAAAATGACAAGACGATCAAGAATATATATACTTTATGGGGGTCTCAGACGCGTCTCAGACGCATATTTCGAGGTGTTACAAACAGAATGACGAAATTAATATACCCCCATCCTATGGTGGAGGGTAAAAAATTGCAAATTTTGCCCATGAACATTCCACTAAGGAACAGGGGCAAACTTCTTACATATCAATGAGTGCAGTCCGATTCAAGTTTAAGCTCAATGATAAGGGGCCTCCTTTTTATAGCCGAGTCCGAACGGCGTGCCGCACTGCGACACCTCTTTGGAGAGAAGTTTTACATGGCATAGTACCTCACAAATGTTGCCAGCATTACGAGGGGAAAACCACCGCTGAAAATTTTTTCTGATGGTCTCGCCAGGATTCGAACCCAGTCGTTCAGCGTCATAGGCGGACATGCTAACCTCTGCGCTACGGTGGCTAGGGTATAAAAAGAAAATTTTAAGTTAGGAATTCCGTGCTACTTTCATAATCCTTAATTGTTTTCAATACCACTCTCCTAAGTTGGTTTATGTCTAGTATTGGGTCTCCACCTAAGTGCCGGTATCGGTTAGACGCGAAAGCCGGGCAATGATAACGAAATGGTGCTGGGTATAAAAAACAAAATATTCAAAGGCAACATTTGAATTAAAATTTTCTATTGTTTATTGTCAATCAGATTTTCATTAGCTTTTCCCAGACTTAATTATTTTAATGACTTGGATTTATTTTTCTGGACTTATTTTTCCTCTTATTATAAATTCAACGAATTTATCGCCGGTATTTTTCCCACCCATACACTTATTTAATAATATATTTAGAACTCTTCCCATTAATATTGGTTTCATTATTTTCGAAATACTTGGAATTTCTTCTGCTATCATTTATTCACTCGCTACACCTGTTAATTGAATAATGCTTTGTTTCTAATTAGCACAATTATTACCAACATTAATCTTAAATGTCCTAATAAATTCCCAAATGTAATTTTTATTTCTCATGGATGTGGGAATAGAATCTGACATAAGCGGCAATTCAACTGGTTGCACGCTGACCCCATTCCATTGCCCAATTGTTAGTGAAAAATGTGTGGAAATGTGGGTGTTTGCCGGCTCAATGTCAGAATTAACAGTAATAAAAAATAAACTCAAATATCCTTTAATCAAGCAACCACACAATGTATTTCCGCTGCGATATCCGTTGAATGGGAATGTAAATAAAACGCCCAAAATATTGTCATTCCACCATCATGTGTTGCTTTGTTTACACCCAAAATTAGCAAATGTTAACCCCAAACCAAATGGAAAAGAAAATCGTGCTGTGTTGTGTTGTAAACAACTCCATACATACGAACAATACATCTATGTATTGTTCGTATCTTCATATAAACAGAAAGTCTACGTTCACAAATTTTCCTCCTTCAATTGAGCTATGCTATGTGATAACATAGCTGCTAACCAATCTGTTGGAATTGACAGAGTATTTGTGTTAACATTGATCTGTTTCTTGTTTCTCCTGATCAATGTTATGAGTTAACATTGTAATGCGCATGTTCCATTAGCCGCTGAATAATTTCCCCTAATGTTACCAACATGTTGCAGAAGCATTCAAAATGTTGTTCTTAACATGGTAAGCAATTGAGAGTGCAAGTAGGGATTGTGCCTTGTTACATGTTATTCACTGTTATTCTCGGAATAATGGTGTTCCAAAGTGTGGTGAACATTTACTTCCAGTCAATGTTTGTGGATTCTATGTTAAATTTGTCTTGTAATGAATATAATACTGTTAAACAAAAATGCAATCAATAGAAAATGAGATTGAAGCAAGGCAACTTCTTTAAAGTATCACGGTGTGCCCGATCCAACTTTAAATAAAAGAGTCTTACGCCAGAAAAATTATTTCAGATTCTGAAACTTCAATGTTCATAGAAAAGAAGAATCAAAAACCAAAAAAATCTGGGGAGAGATTTTTAACCAAATCCACTTTGGAAATTCGTGCTCCGGAAATACAATACATTTTTTTGAAAACGAACACTCAAGTTAAGAAAAAACCCAGTAAAAAGGCGTTAAGTTCCCACCCACCACCTCGGGTATATATGTAAACCACCTTTCGTCATAATCCGGTAAAAAATGCATAATGCATGTCCCCATAGTAGCTATATCGAAATATGGTCCGATTTAAACCAAATTCGACACGGACACTGCGTGGTCTAATAAGTACAAATTATTGTTCAATTTTGTAGAACAAAATATTGGACTTTTTGGTAGCCATATACAAAACATAGCCCGATCACTGGGTCAAATTTCAGCCAAATCGGATTATAAATGTACCTTTTATGGGGCCAACACCGTAAATCGAGAGATCAGTCTATATGGCAGCTATATCCAAATCTGAAACGATTTGGGCCACATTGAAGAGGCGTGTCAAAGGGCCTAACATAACTCACTGTCCCAAATTTCGGCGAAATAGGAAAATAAATGCGCCTTTTATAGGCCAAAAACCGAGAGATCGGTCTATATGACAACTACATCCAAATCTAGGTCGATCTGAGCCAACTTGAAGGGGGATGTCGAAGAACCTAACACAACTCTGTCCCAAATTTCGGCAACATCGGGCAATAAGTGAGCCTTTTGTGGGCCCAAAACCTTAAATCGAGAGATCGTTCTATATATAGCTGCTATTATCCAAATCTGGACCGATCTGAGCCAAATTAAAGATATCAGCTGGCCTAACACAACTCACTGTCCCAAATTTCAGGAACATTTGATAACAAATGTGGCTTTTATCGGCGGATCGGTCCATATGGGGGCTATATCAAGATATAGTCGTATGTAGCCCATCTTCGAACCTAACCTGATTATGGACAAGAATAGAATGTGAGCAAAGTTTCAGTTTGATATCTCTATTTGTTAAGACTGCTGGGTGATTTCAACCGACAGACGGACAGACGTCTTAGATCGTCTTGGATTTTTACAGTGATAAAGAATATATATACTTTATAGGGTCGGAAATGGATATTTCGATGTGTTGCAAACGGAATGACAAAATGAATATACCGCCATCCTATGGTGGTGGGTATAAAAACGATCCCCCCTATCGTTGACGACTCACGCAAATGAAAAAAAGGACCATGATTTGCGGATCTGCACGTGGAATGTCCGCACTCTATATAGAGAAGGTGCACTATACTCGCTGGCGGATGGGTTAGAAGTACAAGGCAGATATTGCCGCCCTACAGGAAGTGCGATGGACTGGGAATAGCGTCACAACAACACCAAGCAGTGAGCTTGCTGCTATAGCTGTCATAAGATGAGACATAAATTTGTCTGTGGATTTGTGGTTAGTCGGAGACTGAAACACCTTGTCTCAAGCTTTACTCCGGTTGATGAGTGCCTACAAACACAATCCGCATAAAAGCCAAATTCTACAAAATCAGTCTTATTTGTGCACATGACCCGACGGAAGACAAGCAAGAGCAGTCCAAGGATATTTTCTACAAGCGCTTAGAGAGAGAATATGACCGCTGCGCCATGATATTAAAATCGTTGTGGGAGATTTTAATGCGAAGAAAGGAATGGACAACAAATTTGGCCCAACAGTCGGAAATATTAGCCTCCACGAGATAACGTCCGTTAATGGGTTTGGGGCTAATAGATTTCGGGTCGGCAAAATACATGGTAGTTAGTAGCACCAGATTTCAGCATGCCACATGACTGCCACCCGATCAAAATACGAGGAACCAAATTGATCACGTTGTGATAGATGAAAGGCATTCGGATTATTATCTTGTTGCAGCAAAGGTTCGCACCCGCTTGAACATGGCGAGGAAAGTACATTGCACGGAAGCTGGACATTGAAAAGCTGCAAACGCAACAGATGGCAGCGGCATACTTCACTCGACTGACCCAACTGCTTGATGAAAGCACTCCTTGTTCCGATGATATAATGGCGCAGTGGCAAACTATTGGCCCACTCCATGGAAAATGCCGCGAAATCCGAATTGGGTACCGGAAGCCTCCTTCAAGAAACCCATGTTACGAGCAAGAGTGTCGAGATGCTACTGAAGCCAAGAATGCGGCATATAGAGCAACCCTGCTATAAGTAGCAACGCGCCAGCTGAAGGAGAGGTATAGGGAGCGAAGAAGAGAGGAGAAACGTCTATTTCGCAGAAAGAAAAAGGAAATGGAAAGACGTGAGTGCGAGCGAATTGAGATGTACAGAAGTCAGAATGAAGTCCGGAAATTCTACCAAAGAATAAAACATCAAACCGATGGCTTTGGTGCAGGCACATCTTCCTGCAGAGACAAAGAAGGAAATCTGGTAACTGACACAGATAACATGCAGAGAATATGGAAAGAGCATTTTACCCTACTGCTAGTGTCTGACATTGTCGGTGAAGAGGATACCGCAAAACCAATCCCTGATGATGGCATAGAATGTTTACCCCCTAGTCAGAATGGGGTCCAAATAGCAGTGACCCGACTAAAGAACAACAAGGCAGCAGGAGCCGACGGGTTATCCGCTGAACTGTTTAATACCGGAGGCGACACGCTGATAAGGCGTATGCATCCGCTAATCTGCGCAAACTGGCTAGAAGAACTCATACCCGATGATTGAAACCTCAGCATACTATGTCCCGTACACAAGAAAGCAGACAAGACGGAATGTGCCAACTACAGTGGCATAAGTCTCCTTCCCATCTCATACAAGATACTCTCGAGCGTACTGTATGAAAGATTAAAACCTTAAGTCAATGAGATAATTGGGCCGGCTTTAGACCTGGTTGATCCACCCTAGACCAGATATTCACAATGCGCCAAATCCTGGAAAAGACCCGAGATGGACAAATCAACACCTACCACCTCTTTGTTGACTACAAAGCCGCCTTAGATACTCCTTTACGTTCAAAGGTATTTCAAGCCATGTCTGAGTTTGGTATCCCTGCAAAATTAAAAAGACTTTGCAGAATGACACTTGCTGATACGCTTTCCTCAGTGAGAATGGGAAAGAATCTCTCGAAACCATTTAATACCAAACGAGGTTTCAGGATGGAAACAGCCTATCGTGTGACCTCCTTAATATCCTGCTGGAGAAGATTATACGAGATGCAGATGTGAATAGATATGGCACACTAATCACAAGAGAACACATGCCACTCGCCTATGCCGACGACATCGACATCATCGGTCGGTCACCGGAAGTAGTAACTGCAGCTTTTGAAAGAATCCGAAGACAGTCAGTGAAAATGCGTCTGGCAGTAAATGGAGGTAAGACGAAATGGATGGTTTCAACTCCCAAAACGCCTTGTACAACCGAGCAGATAAAGAAAATAGAGAAAGTTGGGAACCACAACTTTGAGATAGTCAGTAACTTTATCTACCTCGGCACCGCCCTAACCGAAGCGAATGACACCAGTTTTGAGATTAAGCGAAAAATAATTCTGGCTAATAGACGCTACTTTGGACTAAGTAAGCAGTTTAGAAACAAGGCCACCTCTCGACAGACGAAGATTACACTATACAAGACACTGATACTACCCGTGCTGTTATATGGTTCTGAAGCATGGGTACTTGTGAAAGCGGCTGAGGCAGTGCTTGGAGTATTTGAGAGAAAGATTTTTCGTCAAATATATGGACCAGTTTGCGTTAATAGAGAATATAGGCGACGTATGAACCACGAGCTGTATGACGACGATAGCATAGTTACACGCATCAAAATACAACGGCTGCGTTGGCTACGTCATGTTGTCAAAATGGATGAAGAAGCTCCAGCAAAGAAGTCTTTTGAGGGCAAACACAGTGGTACACGCACACCGGGAAGACCAAAAGCCCGATGGAAAGATCATGTGGTGGGAGACACCTCGAAATTTGGTGTCAGAGATTTTAGAATGAGCGCAGAAGATCGAGGTGCTTGGAACGCTATTCTACGTTCGGCTAGTGGAACAAATATTCTGTCATAGCCAAGTAAAGTGAGGTAAAGACTTTAAATCGAGAGATCGGTCTATAAGGCAACTATATCCAAATTTAAACCGATCTGGGCCAAATTGAAGAGGGCTGTCGAAGGGCCTAACACAAGTCACTGTTCCAAATTTCGGCGAAATCGGACAGTAAATGCGCCTTTTAAGGGTTTAAGGCCTTAAATCGAGAGTCTATATGGCAGCTACATCCAAAACTGATTCGAGCCAGTCCAAATTGAAGAAAGATGTCGACTGGCCTAACACAACTCACTGTCTCAAATTTTGGCAAAATCGGACAATAAATGTGCCTTAAATCAAGAGATCGGTCTATATGGCAGCTATGTCCTTATCTGGACCGATCTGAGCCAAATTAATCAACGATGTCGAAAGGCCTAAAGGAACCCACTGTCCCAAATTTCCGAAAAATCGGATAATAATTGTGGCTTTATGAGCCTAAGACCCTTAATCGGCGGATCGGGCTATAAGATATAGTCCGATATAGCCCATCTTCGAACTTAACCTGCTCAATATACCTTTTTTATAGACTGTAGCGTAACAGACAGACTGACAGACGGACGGACATGGCTAGATGGTCTTAAATTTTTACAATGATCCAGAATATCGGAAATGGATATTTCGATGTGTTGCAAACGGAATGACACAATGAATATACCACCATCCTTCGGTGGTGGGTATACAAATTGCACCCAAATAGGGCAAAAATTGCGGCTTCCAGGGGCTTAAGAAGTCAAATCGGAAGATCGGTTTATATGGAACCTATATTAAGTTATAGACCGATTTAGACCATACTTGGCACAGTCGTTGGAAATCACAACGGAACACTATCTGCTTAGCTTTTGCCAAATCGGACGAAAATAGTCGCTTCTAGGGGTTCAATAAATCAAATCGAGGGATCGCTAGATATGGGAGCTATATCAGATTATAGACTGATTTGCACCGTACTCGACACAGTTAGTGAAAGTCATAGCAGAACACCATGTGCAAAATCTTAGGCTAACTTTACGTGTTCGACCGCTATCGTGATTTCAATAGACGGATGGACATACGGACATGGCTCGATCGATTCGGAATGTCGAGACGATCCAGAATATATATATATATATTTTATGGGGTCGCAGATCAATATTTCCAGGTGTTACAAGTGGAATGACTAGATTAGTATACCCGCATTCTCTGGTGGTGGGTATAAAAATGAAATGGTTGTGCTTTGTTTGTTTTTCTGTTCCATATAGAGCCAAAAACTGGTTTTCAGAACCGAGATTTATGAAATTTTCACAGATGGTAGAGTTTGAACCCATGGTAAAAGTAGGCTACTACAGTTTTTGATATCCGATGGAGTGTGGACCCTCCTCCTACCCTGGCTTATAGAGATATTCTCTGCTTGTATCAGAATGTCATATATACCTGTGGGATGGAGGGACACGAGAGTCATTTTTATTCCAAAGCAGGAAAACCCTACCATACGAAAGCGAAAGATTTTCGTCCTATTACCCTGTCATCCTTCATCCTGAAGACTCATGAGAGGTTGATGGAAACATATCCAAGGGCAAAGATCCCAGGAGATCGCCTGTCGCGGCAGTAACATGCTTATTATAAACGCAAATCCACTGAAACAGCCCTTTACAACCTAGTCGGCTACATAGAGGGTTCTCTCGCTGTCAAGGAATATACAATGGTAGAATTTTTTTACATTGAAAGTGCTTTCAAGAATGTAAAACCGACGTCAATCATGAAGGAGTTGGAGTTTCTAGGCATCAACTCTACCGTAAGAAAGTTTATTAATAACTTACCCACTAAAAGATGCATTACGCCAAGCTTGGGATCTGTGAATTTAAAAAGATGGGTCAGCAGAGGAACACCTCCGGGAGGTGTACTGTCGCCTCTACTTTGGAACATAGCCATTAACAATATATTATTGTCTCTGGAAGAAAAAAGCGTATGCTGATGACGTGGCAATTGCGGTTAAGGGAAAGTTTCCCAGTACTCTAAGAGATATACCTCAGAAAGCTCTACGTGCAACAGCAAAGTGGGCTACCGAAAGAGATCGAGGTAAAAATCCGTACAAGAGTGAAGTATTTCTTTTCAGCAGGAGATACAAGTTGCCTGCAATGGAACCTGTCTCCTTGGGGGGAGAGAATGTTCCAGAAAGCGCAAAATACCTGGGTGTTTTGCTGGACAGGAAATTGAACATCAAATCCAACATTTTGGAAAAGTCCAAGACAAGGCAACTCTTGCCCTATAACCTGCAAGAGGCCCATTGGCTATAGTTGGGGGTTTAGACCACGTGTCACAAATTGGGTATATAATTGCTATATGGTGTTGTGGTCTGGTGGGCGGCGCTTCAAAAGTCGACCTACTGCTCAATACTTTACCGTATCCAAAGGATGGCGTTTTTGTGCATCACAGCCGCACTGAGGACGACACCATCTGTTGCACTGAATTTAATGCTAAATCTTATGCCTCTGGACATTGTGGTTCCCCAAATTAGAGTAACCACTGCCGTGAGGTTAAGAAAACTTTCTCATTGGTCATGTGACGACACTGTGTGACACGCAGTGTGAATTATACCCTACCACAGCCGCTTTTTGATAAAAAGTACTGTACCGATATTCCTGATAGGACCGATTGGAACTACGATATCCCTGGTAATAGAAGCTACATAGACTTCTATTGGGTTGCCCAAAAAGTAATTGCGGATTTTTTAAAAGAAAGTAAATGCATTTTTAATAAAACTTAGAATGAACTTTAATCAAATATACTTTTTTACACTTTTTTTCTAAAGCAAGCTAAAAATAACAGCTGAAAACTGACAGAAGAAATAATGCAATTACAGAGTCACAAGCTGTGAAAAAATTTGTCAACGCTGACTATATGAAAAATCCGCAATTTCTTTTTGGGCAACCCAATATATGGATGGTTCAAAACTAGACCAGGTGGGCTTTGGGGTGTAGTCTAAAGATCTACAACTTGTCATATCGAAAAGGTTACCCACCACTGCAGTGTGCATCAAGCGGAAATCCTTGCAATTAAGAAAGTGGTGGAATGGCTAAGATATAATGCCATAACGACGATTGCCATAAATATCTTCTCAGACGGCCAGGCAGCCATTAAACCACTGGAGAAGGTATTTCTGAACACAAAAACCGCCCTCGACTGTCGTAGACAGTCCAAACTTCACCTGTTCTGGATGCCGGACCACAGAGATATCCCATAGAACTGTAAAGCGGACGAGCTTGCGAGACTAGGAAGACTACACATTCCAGGGATACTGGAATCTGTGGGTATGCCTCTGGCGACATATAAGCTAAGTTTTCAGGACCAGGCTCGAAGAAAGAGGGGGCTGTGAGCATTCTAAAACTATGACTTGAAGAGGTCTACCGCTTTGCTATCATTGGCTGGAACAGACGTCTCAGTCATTATGTCCGTCATGACAGATCACTGTCTAATCGGAAAACATGCTGACAGACTGAATGTTGCCAGCAACGACTTTTACAGAAGCTGTGAGGACATTGAAGAAGTAGAGACTATAGAACACCTTCTGTTTGTGTGTTCCATACTTGCAGTCAGAAGGAGTTCCACTTTAGTTTCTCATTGATTTAGCGGATGTGAACGTTCGCTTTTTAAAGCGATCTGGATGGTTCAACGGTAGGAAGGTAGAGTAATCTTCCTTCTTCTTCTGTTTCTGTGGTATCACAATGGACGAAAACGTCTAAGTGAATCTGGTGGCAGACTGCCACTTAAACCTAACCTAACCTAGGGGCGAGGTAACAAACATTAGTGGCCTTCAAGTGGTGTTCTGGTCCTTTTAGGGCCCTGAAATTTTTCATATAGGTGATGGATAAAACCTCAGCTATAACCACATAAAATTTTATGCAGATATCTGTTCCGTTCACAAATCGCAGACGCTCTCCCAGGATTTGTTGGCCATTTCCGAGTGGGGTAGAATGAACAGAGTAGACTTTAACGCACAGAAAACGCAGTGCTGTTTCTTGTCTCACAAACGATTCACTGACCCTCTTCAATCGTCGATATCTATCGACGGTATAGATATTGAGCAGTCAGATGCTCTTGATGTTCTGGGCATGCAGATACAATGTGATGTCCGTTGGTCAAAACACGTATTCGAAGTGTCGAAAGAAGCATTCAAGTGTTTGGGGTGCAAGAAATATTTTACCTCCTCTGATCTTCTCACTATCTACACTACCTACATCAAGCCGAGGATGGAACATAACTCTCATATATGGGCAGGAGCTCCAAAATCATCCTTGGAGCTACTTGACCGGGTTCAACGAAGAGCGATGATGTTAATTGGGGACAGTATGCCACCGTAGCGCAGAGGTTAGCATATCCGCCTATGTCGCTGAACGCCTGGGTTCCAATTCTGGCGAGACCATCAGAAAAAATTATCAGTGGTGGTTTTCCCCTCCTAATGCTGGCAACATTTGTGAGGTACTATGCCATGTAAAACTTCTCTCCAAAGAGGTGTGGCATTGCGCCACGCCGTTCGGACTCGGCTATAAAAAGGAGGCCCCTTATCATTGAGCTTAAACTTGAAACGGACTGCACTCAGTGATATGTGAGAAGTTTACCCCCCGTTCCTTAGTGGAATGTTCATGGGCAAAATTTGCAAATTTGCATTTTGCATCCAACTCTATTGCTTCTCTTGAACATCATCCGAATGTGGGTAGCGTTGTATTGCTCTAACGTTATTTTAATGGCGTGTGTACCAGGGATATTCGTCTTCTTATCCCTGACGTTAGGTTGTTCACCAGGAATACAAGACTTGCTAGGAACACTCACTCGTTTGCTATTGATGGGCCAGTCGAACGAACCATGCATTACCGAGAAAATTAATTTTTCGCCCGAACCATTCGTATGTGGAATCGATTTCCGGCTAATGCCTTTCCCACCGACATTGACGTTCAGAAATTTAAGACTAATATCAAACAAGTAAAACCGTTAAGTTCGGCCGGGCCGAACTTTGGATACCCACCACTTCGGGTATATATATGTAAATCACTTTTCATCAAAATCCAGTGAAATTTGCATACCTTTTGTCCAACAGCAGTTATATCGAAATATGATCCGATTTGGACCAAATACTAATAAGTACAAGTCAATGTTCAATTATGTATAACAAAATATTGGTCTTTTTAGTAGCTATATCTAAAAATAAACCGATCTGAACCATATACAACATGGCAGCTATATCCAAATCTTGACCGATCTGAGTGAAATTGAAAAAGGATGTCGAAGGGCCCAACACAAATCAGTGTCCCAAATTGCGGCGACATCGGACATTAAATGCGCTTTTTCTGGCCCCAAAACCTAAAACCGAGAGATCGGTCTATATGGCAGCTATATTCAAATCTTGACCGATCTGTGCCATAATGTAGAACTATGTCAAGGGATTTAACCTAACTCAATGTACCAAATTTCGGCACAATCGGACAATAAATGCGCCTTGTATGGGCCTAAGACCCTCAATGGGAGGATCGGTCTATATGACAGCTATATCCAAATCTGGACCGATTGACGAAGGATGTCGAAGGGCCAAATATAACTCACTGTCCCAAATTTCGGCAACATCGGATAATAAATGCGCCTTTTATGGGAAAATACCCTTAAATCAAGAGATCGGTCTATATATCAGCTATATTCAAATCTAGACAATCTGGGCCAAATTGAAGAAGGATGTCGAAGGGCCTAACACAACTCACTGTCCCAAATTTCAGCAAAATCGGATAATAAATGTGGCTTTTATGAGCCTCAGATCCTAAATTTGAGGATCTGTCTATATGGCAGCTATATCCAAATCTGGACTGATCTGGGCGAAATTGACGGAGAATGTCGAAGGGCCTAACACAACTTACTGTCCCAAATTTCAGCAAAATCGGATAATAAATGTGGCTTTTATGGGCCAAAGACCCTAAATCGGCGGATCGGTCTATATGGGGGCTATATCAAGATATAGTCCGATATAGCTCATCTTCGAACTTAACTTGCTTCAATTTCAATTTCAGCTCAATATCTCTATTTTTGAAGACTGTAGCGTGATTTCAACAGACAGACGGACAGACGGACGGACATGTCTAGATCGTCTTAGATTTTTACGCTGATCAAGAATATATATACTTTATAGGGTCGGAAATGGTTATTTCGATGTGTTGCAAACGGAATGACAAAATGAATATACCCCCATCCTTCGGTGGTGGGTATAAAAACACTAATCCCTCTTTCCCCCCTCCAGCCCTTAACTTTGCTAATTATCAACACAATGCACTGCATTTATAGGGGACATCCCCTGGGTGTTGGTTACGTGAAAAAAAAAAAATGTTAGGTCATTTAATCCCGAGAGGTATTTTCATTACATATTCTCTTATTATGCCAATCCGATTCCGATTTAAGTCCCCATACTTATCTGTGACTACCGTACACTAGCTCGTTAGTATTGACTAGCATAGTTAATATAAATGGTGATGAATACATGATGTCGTACTTGTCTTGATTTAAAATGGACAAACCAGAACAAAACAATAAAACATTTACCGCAAAGAAAATATGCAGAAAGGGACTTTGGTAATTTTCTCCCCAACATTAAAAGGCTGCTTGGAAAATTACTTTGACATAAAATTTGCCCATCATATCAGTACAGCTATGCACACTTCTAAAATCCATGGTCATTATCAAATAGTTAAAATAAAAAATGTATTGCTCTTAAGGGAAGCAAATTCCTATGAGATAATTAATAAATTAGCACAAAATTGTTATGGAACAAGCAGTCAAGATACCATACCACAAAGAGCACTTTAGCTGCTGGAAGTAGCCAACAAAAGGTATTTTCCGTAGCTTGTTTTTTGCCCGAACGAACAAGCATTCTAATTTTATCTGTTATTGCAGTTGTAATTTTAAATACTCCACACATTTCTAATTAAGAACCCAAGATTAAAAACCCTCCCGAAGGGAATTAATTTTTTGCTTCTTGACTTTTTGGGGAGACAACAGAGGCCAGCGCAAGAGCTTGCTAACAATGGGGCTACTTTATGCTGCTTTTGGCAAATTTCCAATTCCGTTGAGACGTGGCAACATCAACAACATCCCAAAATTCTTTACATAAATTACATAGCATTCTTTATCAACATCAGAACATTCCCTTTTCCCCACATTCCGCAATTGCAATTTGGATAGCGTCTCACCCTCCCACCCACCACATTCAACACTACTCATAACCTAAGGAAAACATTTCCCAATGCCACAGACTGATAAGTAGAAGTCGGACAGAGCCACAAACATCATATCTCCATGGACAATAGTTTCTTTGCTTAAAAGCATCTGTTGACAACTAATTTAAGTTTTCGTCTTTATTAAATATTCGTTGCCGTCCCTCCGTTCCCCGGCCACCCGCTCTATTATGCAGCACTTACTTTGACCTTTGTCCGGCTGCCTCAAATTATCCAGCAATCGAAACATAACATCTGCTACAGCCATCAACCATAAAAACAAACAAAAAAAAAACAAATCAGAGTAGACTGAAGAGAATCGTCGGCGCGTCACATCTGTAGAAATTGATGCTAATGGAATGCCCATGCAATAACTACCGACAATTGGTATTTGGTCACCCATAAATACGCAGAGTGTTTGGTTGAAATTTCTGACACATATTTTTTAAGTTTTCTGTTAACCAATAATTCGGAGTTTATCATAGCAACACACAAAAAAAATTTATTATCTTAAGTTAAAAACCAAAAAAATAAAACAATATGGAGTGTAAAATTAAAAAAAAAAAAGCGCACTAAGTTCGGCGGGCCGAATCTTATATATCCTCCACCATTGGAACAATATCAAGTTATGGTTCATTTCGGACCATAATTGAACTGAATATTGGAGACCATAGTAGAAGTCATTGTGTAAAATTTCAGCCAAATCTAGTAAGAATTGCGCACTTTAGGGGCTGAAGATGAAAAATATGGAAATCGGTTTATAGGGGAGCTGCATTAGGCTATGAACCGATTCATGCCATATTCGACACGTATGTTAAAGGTCATGAGAGAAGCCGTTGTACAAAATTTCAGCTAAATCGGATAATAATTGCGCCCTCTAGTGGCTCAAAAAGTCATGACCCCAGAACGGTTTTTATGGCAGCTATATCAGGTTATGGAACGATTTGAACCATACTCAGCACAGTTGTTGAAAGTCATAATAAAACACCTTATGCAAAATTTTAGCAAAATCGGATAATAATTGCGCCCTCTAGTGGCTCAAGAAGTCAAGACCCCAGATCGGTTTTTATGGCAGCTATATCAGGTTATGGAACGATTTGAACCATACTCAGCACAGTTGTTGAAAGTCATAATAAAACATCTCATGCAAAATTTCAGCCAAATCGGATCGAAATTGCTCCCTGGAGAGGCTAAAGAACTCAAGTCCCCAGATCGGTTTATGTGGCAGCTATATTAGGTTATGGACAGATTTAAACCATACTCAGCACAGTTGTTGAAAGTCATAACAGAACACCTCGTGCAAAATTTCAGCCAAATCGGATAATAATTGCGTCCTGTAGTGGCTCAAGAAGTCAAGACCCCAGATCGGTTTATATGGCAGCTATATCAGGTTGTGGACCCATTTGAACTATTCTTAATACAGTTTTTGGAAGTCATAACAAAACACGTCATGCAATATTTTTGCCAAATCGGATAATAATTGCGTCCTCTACAGGCTAAAGAAGTCAAGACCCCAGATCGGTTTATATGGCAGCTATATTAGGTTATGGACCCATTTGAACTATTCTTGGCTCAGTTGTTGAAAGTCATAATAAAACACCTCATGCAAAATTTCAGCCAAATCGGATCGAAATTGCTCCCTGGAGAGGCTAAAGAAGTCAAGTCCCCAGATCGGTTTATATGGCAGCTATATCAGGTTATGGACCGATTTAAACCATACTCAGCACAGTTGTTGAAAGTTATAACAGAACACCTCATGGAAAATTTCAGCCAAGTCGGATAAGAATTGTGCCCTATAGCGGCTCAAGAAGTCAAGATCCCAGATCGGTTTATATGGCAGCTATGTCAAAACGTGGACCGATATAGCCCATTTACAAACCCAACCGACCTACCCTAATAAGAAGTATTTGTGCAAAATTTCAAGCGGCTAGCTTTACTCCTTCGAAAGTTAGCGTGCTTTCGACAGACAGACAGACGGACGGACGGATCTGGCTAGTTCGACTTAAAATGTCATGACAATCAAGAATATATATACTTTATGGGGTCTTAGACGAATATTTCGAGGATTCACAAACAGAATGACGAAATTAGTATACCTCCATCCTATGGTGGAGGGTATAATAAGCTTTTCTCAAATGTATGACAAAAATCGCTTCCAGTTAATTATCGACTCACAGGGGAATGAGATCGAAACAAGTAAAAGCATGCTAAGTTCGGCCGTCCCGAATATTATATGTATACCCTCCACCACCGTAACACGGAGGATGGCATGTCTGCCTAGGACGCTGAACGCCTGGGTTAGAATCATGGCGAGAACATCAGAAACATTTTTCAGCGGTTTTTATGCGACATTTACGAGGTACTATACCATTTGGAATGGCAGCCCTGTAAAAACTTCTCCCCCAAGGAGCTGTCACATTGCTTCACGCCATGCGGACTTCGGCTATAAAGAGGAGGTCTCTTATCATTGAGCTTAAACTTGAAATGGACAGCACTCATTGATATGTGAGAAGATAACCCCTGTTCCTTAATGGAATGATCATAGGCAAATTTCCGTTTGCAGTCTCCACCATGGATCGCATATGCCAGTAATTTGATGGACTGCTATGGAGAAAAAGTGCAACGTTAGGACCATACGAGTAAAAAGGCGTTAACTTCGACCGGGCCGAACTTTGGATACCCACCACCTCGGGAATATACGTAAACCACCTTCCGTCAAAATCCGGTAAAAAATGCATACCTTATGCTCCATAGCAACTATATCGAAATATGTTCCGATTTTGACTAAATACTAATAAGTACAAGTCATTGTTCAATGGTGTATAACAAAATAGATCTGAACCATATACGACGCGGATGTCGCAAAGCCTAACATAAGTCAATGTGTCTAATTTCAGTGAAATCGGATTGTAAATGCGCCTTTTATGGGGCCACGATTTTAAATCGAGATCTCAGTCTATATGGCAGCTATATCCAAATCTTGACAGATTTGAGACAAATTGAAGAAGAATGTCGAACGGCCTAACACAACTCCCTGTCCCAAATTTTGGCGCAATCGGACAATAAATGCGCCGTTTAAGGGCCCAAGACCTTAAATCGAGATCTCGGTCTATATGGCAGCTATATCCAAATCTGGACCGATCTGAGACAAATTGAAGAAGAATGTCGAAGGGCCCAACACAACTCACAGTCCCAAATTTTGGCGCAATCGGACAATAAAAGCGCCTTTTATGGACCCAAGACCTTAAATCGAGTGATCGGCCTATATGCCAGCTATATCCAAATCTGGACCGATCTGGGCCAAATTGCAGGAGGATTTCAAAGGGCCTAACATAAATCTCTGTCCTAAATTTCAGCAACATCGGACAATAAATGCGCCTTTTATGGGCGCAATGCCTTAAATCGAGAGATCGGTTTAAATGACAGCTATATCCAAATCTAGACCGATCTGAGCCAAATTGAAGACGAATGTTGAAGGACCTAACACAACTCACTGTCCCAAATTTTGGCGCAATCGGACAATAAATGCGCCTTTTATGGGCATAAGACCTTAAATCGAGAGATCGGCCTATATGGCAGCTATATCCATATCTGGATCGAATTGAAGAAGAATGTCGAAGGGCCTAACGCAACTCACTGTCCCAAATTTCAGCAAAATCGGATAATAAATGTGAGTTTTATGGGTCTAAGACCTCAAATCTGCGGATATCAAGATATCGTCCGATATAGCCCATCTTCGAACTTAACCTGATTATGGACAAAAAAAGAATCTGTGCAAAGTTTCAGCCCAATATATTTATTTTCAAAGACTGTAGCGTGATTTCAAAAAACAGACGGACGGACATGGCTAGATCGTCTTAGATTTTTACCATGATTAAGAAAAATGGATATTTCGATGTGTTGCAAACGGAATGACAAAATTAATATACTCCCATCCTTCGGTGGTGGATATAACTACAAGTTCAGAGAACATGTTGTCTTGGCATAAGCGGAGCGATGAGTACCACGCGCTCTAGGGCACTGGAGACTATTCTGGATATCCGACCCATTGACATACAGATTAAAATTGAGGCAGCCATTGCGTCTATGAGACTTAAGGCGATGGGAGAATGGATTGAGGATAGGAGCAGCTCACATCATCGCGGTATAATCGAAGCGACGATAGGAAACCTGGAAGGAAAGGAAGAGATTTCCGATTGCATACCTGACACGACACTTGAGGACGAGTGCGAGGCACTGCTGCCATCGGCACAGTTTTGGACTAACGCAACCCTGGTACTGCCGTCTGGATGATCATGTTACACGGATTGATCAAAGCTAGGCGACAGAGTTGGTCTTCCTTGAGAACCCAGGAACTGAGATTTGTTGTAGACTGCCTGACCATAATACGGTCCTGCAGCTAGAGATCCAGGCGATCAAGGAATGCGTGAGGTGGTGTGGTACTAACGCGAGGACGTCGAGTGTGAACATCTTAACGGACAGTAAAATGGCCATAAGGGCAATAGCGACCAGGAGGGTAAGGTCACGAACAGTCTTGTAGTGTAAGAAAGAGAATAAAGCCTTCTCTGAGGATGGCACAATTCGCATCGTTTGGGTGACGGGCCATAACGGAGTAAGGGGTAGTGAAAGGGTAGGCGATTTACCAGTGAAGGCCAGAGAACTTACTTACTTACTTTAATTGGCTATGACAGAACATTCGTTCCACTAGCCGAACGTAGAATAGCGTTACAAGCACTTCAATCTTCTGCATTCATTTCATAATCCTGACACCAAGTTTCGAGGTGTCTCTCACCACTTGATCTTTCCGTCGGGCTTTTGTTCGTCCCGGTTTTTATTATACCACCATGTTTGCCTTCAAAAAACTTCTTTGCTGCAGTTTCTTCATCCATTCTGACAACATGACCTAGCCAATGCAGCCATTATATTTTGATGCGTGTAACTTTGCTATCGTCGATATACAGCTCGTGTTTTATGCGACGCCTATATTCTCCATTAACGCAAACTAATTCATACGTGAACTTCAGAAAAATTTTCAGCGGTAGATATCCCCTTACAAATGTTGGCTACATTTGTGAAGCATCAACTTTTCTACCAAATGGTGTCGCTATGCCGCACGCCGTTCGGACTCAGCATAAAAAGGAGGCTCCTTATCATGCTTAAACTTTAATCGAACTGCATTCATAGATATGAATGAATTATCCCCTGTTCTTAATGGAATGTTCATGGGAAATTTTGTATTTTAGCAGTAGTCCATATATTTTACGAAGATTCTTTCTCTCAAATACTCCAAGCACTGCCTCATCTGCTTTCACAAGTACTCATGCCTCAGAACCATATAACAACACGGGTAGTATCAGTGTCTTGTATAGTGTAATCTTCGTATGTCGAGAGGTGGCCTTGTTTCTTAACTGCTTACTTAGTCCAAAGTGGCGTCTGTTTGCCAGAATTATTCTTCGATTAATCTCAAAACTGGTGTCATTCGTTTTGGTTACCGAGGTAGATAAAGTTACTGACTATCTCAAAGTTGTGGTTCCCAAATTTCTCCATTTTCTTTATCTGCGTTTATCAAGGCGTTTTGGGAGTTGAAATCATCTATTTCGTCTTATCTCCATTTACTGCCATACCCATCTATTCTTACAAAGGCTGCAGTTACTACTTACTTCCGGTGACCGACGATTGATATCGATGTCGTCGGCATAGACGAGTAGCATGTGATCTCTTGCGATTAGTGTGCCATATCTATTCACATCTGCATCTCGTATAATCTCCTCCAGCTGGATATTAAAGCGATCGCACGATAGGTTGTCTTCTTGTCTAAAACCTCGTTTGGTATTGAATGGATCGGAGAGATTCTTTCGTATTCCTGCAGAGTCTTAATAATTTTGCAGGGATACCAAACTCAGACATGACTTGAAATACCTTTGAACGTAAAGGAGTATCGAAGGCGGCTTTGTAGTCAACAAAGAGATGGTAGGTGTTGATTTGTCCTTCTCGGGTCTTTTCCAGGATTTGGCGCAGTGTGAATGGATTTATCAGGTCCAAAGCCGCATTGATAGGGCCCAATTATCTCATTGCCTTTAGGTTTTAATCTTGCACACAGTACGCTCGAGAGTATCTTGTATGCGATGGGGAGCAGAGTTATTCCTCTGTAGTTGGCACATTCCGTCTTGTCTGCTTTCTTGTGTACGGGACATAGTATGCTGATGTTCTAATCATCGGGTATGCGTTCATCTAGCTAGCTTGCGCAGACAAGCTGATGCATACGCCTTATCAGCGTGTCGCCTCCGGTCTTCAATAGTTCAGCGGGTAACCTGTCGGCTCCTGCTGCCTTGTTTTTCTTCAGTCGGGTCACTGCTTCTCGTTCAAAAATACTTGCGGAAAGGAAAATCACATCCTCAACAGTAATCTGTGAAAAATGTTGTAGGTAAAGAATGTAATCTGTGAAGCTTATTACCATGTTTTATTAGGGCTTGTCAGTATGAAGTCCACCACGTTGCAAAAGCAAGTATAGTATACAACTTTGTAGTTAGAGAGGAATGAAATATGGTATACATTATCCTAAAATATGTAAATGAACTTTTAAGAAATTTTCATTAACTTCTTGTAAAGGGTGATTTTTTAAGAGTTATAGGAAAGTTATTAATATAAAAAAAACACATAAAATTTCTATAATTCATAAAATATTCATTTAATCGATAGTACGACCCATATAATTTCAGGTTTGAAGATTATTTCATGCAATTGTTGACCGTGAATGCGCCTCAAATCGTCCATCCGCTTAGTCCAATTTTGGTATACTCTTTCCAACATTTTGGCCGGTATCTCACGATTAAATGCCTCAATGTTGTCTTCCAATGCGTCAATTGAAGCTGCCTAAAGGCATTAAATAGCACGATCTAAGCGGCCAATTGACCGGTCCCGAACATGAAATAAAATGTTCACTGAACTCGCCTCTCAATAAGTCCATTGTTACGCGTGCTGTGTGGCATGTGGCACCGTCTTGTTGAAACCTCATGCCATACAAACTCTTGCATGTTGGGCAAAAAAAAAAGTTGGATATCATCTCACGGTAGCGCTCACCGTGAGCGCTACCGTGAGATGATATCCAACTTTTTTTTTTGCCCAACATGCAAGAGTTTGTATGGCATGAGGTTTCAACAAGACGGTGCCACATGCCACACAGCACGCGTAACAATGGACTTATTGAGAGGCGAGTTCAGTTACGTTACGATTCGCATCATCTTTGAAGAAGTACGTTCCAATGATGCCACCAGCCCATAAAGCGCACCAAACTGTGAATTTTTCTGGATGCATTGGTAGCTTTTGCAATGCCTCTGGCTGGTCTTCACTCCAAAATCGACAATTCTGCTTATTTACATACCCATTGAGCCAAAAATTAGCTTCGTTGCTGAAGAAGAAGAAGTGCAAAATCAACTTTCTTAAAAGAGCACGCAGTTTAATAAAAAAAAATCCAATAATTGCAAGCATTGTTCGTTTGTAAGACGATTCATGGTTAAATTATGAACCAAACTGAAGATGTTTGACAGTGAAACAAAACACGAAACGTGCGTGTGCTGTTAAAAGTATTGTTACCAAAAAAAAAAAAAAAAACAGCTAACAAATCACCCTTTAGTTGTGCCCTCACACGGGTTGGTGGTCCGCATGAGAACTGGCAGACAACCCGTCGCGGTACGTATGTACAGGGTAGCATTCTGACAGGTCTGAATGTTAGTCCATTGCGTGTCGCTCAGATGACATGGGCACGCTTTTTGGTGAAGTCAACAAGGTTTCTTTGTCAGCATCCCAAATGCAGCCGATAAGTGACTTGAGGACTTTGTTTCTACTTCAGACATCGTCACAAATTACAGTGGCATGTGCCGAAGATTCAAAATGGCTATCAAATATGACACCAAGTAGTTGGTGGTCGGAATCCTTGCGCTTTCGAGTCTCCCTTTCAACAGCCAATGCATTTCCGCTGACCATGGAACAGTATGGCAGAAGATTTGGTGGAGAATGTCTTAAAATTTCTTGTCATCAACGCAGGTCTCAAAGCCATTATGCCGTTTGAATGGTGCGGAATAGAGGATACAAAGAAGGAATGGGCTGGAAGACCACGAATTCTACGAACGACTCTCCTCCTTGCCCTCTCACTCTCGGAAAGCTCAATAAATTGACGGTTGAAAAACCGAGTGTATATCTTCGGATTAGACGCTATTACCTCACCAAAAGTGAGGTAATAGCGGACCATCCTACTGTTTTTCAGGATGAGAGCATTGAATCCCATCGCATTCGCCTGAGAGTACCACTGCCTGTCCCGGGATGTTGGACAGCACTTGAGGTATTCGACCAGCTGGTATAAAATGAGATGCTGTTGCCTTAATTATTACAAAATTTCCCATGAACCTTCTATTAAGGGACAGGGGATACATCTCTCATATAAATGAGTGCAGTCCGATTAAAGTTTTAGCTCAATGATAGAAGCCTTATTGTTTATGTCGAGTCGAAACAGCAGCCCCATGGCGATACCACTTGGTAGAGAAAAGTTAACATGGCAGGATACTTTACGAATGTATGCCAGCTGAAAATTTTTCTGATTTTCACCCCTGACTTCGAACCGAGGCATTCGGCGTCATAGACAGACATGCCAACCTCTGCGCTACAGTGGCCTTAATTATGCCTTGGAATTTCTTCTTAGCAACACGTACATACATCTGGGAGGTGGCAGCTCACCTAAGCGGCGTGGTGTACTCTCTTAAGCATGCATCTGATTGATTTACGCCCCGCTTTCAGAGGTTATGAAATGAAATGGTCGTTCATTGGTGAATATTATGGAAAGCTGATGCGACCCCAATGAAATGATTGTTTGCCTGGAGATGTCATTTACTACTTCAGGTGTTGCAATGGATATTTATAGCGAGATGATGCAATCGCTCATAATTCTGGAAGGGGCTACCTCATTCATCGTGTAAAATGGGGAGCTCTGAGTCTGCTCCAGCAAAGCCTTGCTCTTTTAATGGTAACCTTGGGGAGAAGGTTATAACACGTGATGCGCATTAAAGTCGCCCAGTGGCAGACGAGTATGGTCAGATAACAGGCATCTGATGTAAGGCCTATAATCTCGTGTTGACCACTGCCAACCGGCGATTTAAGCACATTGTATCGAACCTGACTCTTCTCTCTATATATTGGGTTGCCCAAAAAGTAATTGCGGATTTTTCATATAGTCGGCGTTGACAAATTTTTTCACAGCTTGTGTCTCTTTAATTGCATTCTTTCTTCTGTCAGTTATCAGTTGTTACTTTTAGCTTGCTTTAGAAAAAAAGTGTAAAAAAAGTATATTTGATTAAAGTTCATTCTAAGTTTTATTAAAAATGCATTTACTTTCTTTTAAAAAAATCCGGAATTACTTTTTGGGCAACCCAATATATTCCGCTTTATTTTGGTAAGACACGTCTTCTTGTTCATGTGTCAAGTGGGTTTGTTAGAGATGTAAAGTTCTAATGAAACTCGCACCAGTCTGTAGACGATTGGCTAGTTGACCGACCCTATATACAAGCGAAAAAATTTTTACTTACAATCGACTTTCGACTAAAGTCTTTCTATTCACCCATAATGCTCAAAATACCAAAGCAGATGTCAATAAAAGCCATTCTTAACTTTCTTTTCTTGGCCCGTAACTTTTTGTTAATAAAGCAATGCACTACATGCACGTTCCCCATTTGCAATATTTTTATAGACAAAAATTCGTTTTTTATAACATTCTACTGGGTTATTTTTCTCAGTGTCATTGGCATCCCTTAAATTTGTAAACAATTTTATATATAGAACTACATAATAAATTTGAATTGAAAATTTTTTCCATAACCATAAAACAACAGTGTCCTATATGATTGAAGCGTGCTTGCAGGAAATGTTTACATTGTTCAATGGGGCTTAGCAAGGCAAAGTTGATAAATATCTCCAGGGCAATTCGATGTGAACTGATGAACTGATTGCGGATTGCAGAGAATATGATTGGAAAACTGTCGCTCTTTATCCCATTAGAATACAAATTTGTTGTTGTATTTTTCGAAACAAACAAACCAATGAGGCATATCTGATTTATAGACGATCAAAATCAAAAGATTGAGAATTATTAAAACAAGTAAAAAGGCGTTAAGTTCGGCCGGGCCGAACTTTGGATACCCACCACTTGGGGTATATATGTAAACCACCTTTTGTCATAATCCGGTGAAAAATGCATAGTTTTTGCCCACATAGCAGCTATATCGAAATATGGTCCGATTTGGACCAAATTCGGCACGGACATTGAATGCTCTAATAAGTACGAATCATTGTTCAATTTTGTAGAAGAAAATATTGGTCTTTCCGGTAGTCACATCCAAATATAGGCCGATCTGAACCACCAACGACACGGATGTCGAAAAGCCTAACATAAGTCGCTGTGTCAAATTTCAGCGAAATCGAATTAGCGGGCAAAGACTTTAAATCGAGAGATCGGCCTATATGGCAGCTATATTTAAATCTGAATCGATCTGGGCCAAATTGAGGAGGGATAAAGAAGGCCTTAACAAAACTCACTGTCCCCAATTTCGGCAAAATCGGACAATAAATGCGCCTTTATGGGCCCAAAAACTGAAATCGAGAGATCGGCCTATATGACAGCTATATTTAAATCTGAATCGATCTGGGCCAAATTGAAGAGTGATAAAGAAGGCCCTAACAAAACTCATTGTCCCCAATTTCGGCAAAATCGGACAATAAATGCGCCTTTATGGGCCCAAAAACTGAAATCGAGAGATCGGTCTATACGGCAGCTGTATTCAAATCTGGGCCGATGTGGGTCAAATTGATGAGTGATAAAGAAGGCCCTAACAAAACAATAAATAAAGGACATAAAGGACAATAAATGCGCCTTTTTGGCCCCAAAAACTGAAATCGAGCGATCGGTCTATACGGCAGCTGTATTCAAATTTGGGCCGATCTGAGCCAAATTGAAGAAGGATGTCGAAAGGCCTAACGCAACTCACTGTCCCAAGTTTTGGCAAAATCGGGCAATAAATGCGCGCCCATATGGCAGCTAAATATATTCAAATCTGAAGCGATCTGGGCCAAATTGAAGAAGGATGGCGATGAATCTTAAAAACTCACTGTCCCAAATTTTAGCAAAATCGAAAAATAAATGTGGCTTTTATAGGTCTAGACCTTAATTCGGCGGATCGGTCTATATGGGGACTACATCAAGATATAGTCCGATATTTCAGTTCATCTTCGAACTTAACCTGCTTATGGACAAAACAAGTAAAAGCGTGCTAAGTTCGGCCGGGCCGAATCTACTATACCCTCCACCATGGATGGCATTTGTCGAGCTCTTGCCACGATATCTCTTTTTAGGCAAACAAAGTATAAAAGAAAAGAATTGCTATGTTATGAACCAAGTTATGGTTCATATCGGACCATAATTGAACTGAATATTGGAGGCCGTAGTAGAAGTCATTGTGTAAAATTTCAGCCAAATCTAGTAAGAATTGCGCACTTTGGGGGTTGAAGATGTAAAATAAGAAATCGGTTTATAGGGGAGCTTTATTAGGCTATAAACAGATTCATGCCATATTTGACACGTATGTTAAAGGTCATTAGAGAAGCCGTTTTACAAAATTTCAGCCAAATCGGATAATACTTGCGCCCTTTAGATGCTCAAGAAGTCAAAACCCCAGATAGGTTTATATGACAGCTATATCAGGTTATAAACCGATTGGTACTATTTCTAGCACAGTTGTTGAAAGTCATAATAAAACACTTCATGCAAAATTTCAGCCAAATTGGATAGGAATTGCGCACTCTAGACGCTCAAGAAGTCAAGACCCCAGATAGGTTTATATGGCAGCTATATCAGGTTACGGACCGATTTGAACCATTCTTAATACAGTTTTTGGAAGTCATAACAAAACACTTCATGCAAAATTTCAGCCAAATCGGATAGGAATTGCGCACTCTAGACGCTTAAGACCCCAGATCGGTTTATATGACAGTTATATCAGGTTAATGACCGATTTCAACCATATTCAGCACGGTTGTTGGAAGTCATAATAAAACACCTCATGCAAAATTTCAGCCAAATCGAATAAGAATTGTGCACTCTAGCGGCTCAAGAAGTCAAGATCCCAGATCGGTTTATATGGCAGCAATATCAAAACATGGACCGATATAGCCCATTTACAATCCCAACCCACCGACGATGAAGTATTTGTGCGAAAAACAAATTTTTCAAGCGGCTAGCCCCTTACTCCTTCGAAAGTTATCGTGCTTTCGACAGACAGACGGACGGACGCACAGACGGACGGACATGGCTAGTTCGACTTAAATTGTCATGACGATCAAGAATATATATACTTTATGGGGACTTAGACGAATATTGCGAGGAGTTACAAACAGAATGACGAAATTAGTACACCCCCATCGTATTATGGAGGGTATAAAAAGAATCTTTGCAAAGTTTCAGCTCAATATTTCTATTTTTAAAGACTGTAGCGTGATTTCAACAGACAGTGGTCCGACGGTCAGATGGACGGCCATGGCAAGATCGTCTAGGGTCGGAAATGGATATTTGGATGTGTTGCAAACGGAATGACAAAATGAATATACCTCCATCCTTCGGTGGTGGGTATGAAAATTAAGATTTGAATATTTCCCTTATTGCAGTAGAGGACAAAAAGTATGTTAATATTGAATTTTTCTCAACGCTCCGCTTATTTGTATACCCATTACATAGAAATAGCTGCAACACATAGAGATATCCATTTCCGACCCATATCCATATAAAGGGTGATTTTTTTGAGGTTAGGATTTTCATGCATTAGTATTTGACAGATGACGTGGGATTTCAGACATGGTGTCAAAGAGAAAGATGCTCAGTATGCTTTGACATTTCATCATGTATAGACTTACTAACGAGCAACGCTTGCAAATCATTGAATTTTATTACCAAAATCAGTGTTCGGTTCGAAATGTGCTCAAATTTTGACAAATTTTGTTCAGCGATGAGGCTCATTTCTGGTTGAATGGCTACGTAAATAAGCAAAATTGCCGCATTTGGAGTGAAGAGCAACCAGAAGCCGTTCAAGAACTGCCCATGCATCCCG